>NC_056705.1:32056838-32363501 GCF_018831695.1 Puntigrus tetrazona | reverse complement strand
TGGCCATCACATCCACTCTCCTTTAAATGGAGAGAAAAAAAGGTTTATCGGTCTGACACAGAGTGTCAGTTATGTACAACGACCACGTGTAAACAGTCCACTAAGACTTCTATGTTGTTTGACACGAACAAAATTAAATAAAATCTTTGAAGCGTGTTCATAAATCGTAAAACTACTCCACGCTCAACGTGATCACTCCAAACTGTGTCTCTTTGTTTATTTAAAAGGAAGTTTTTATGACTTCAGCTGAAATGGAGTTTTCAACGTGGTCGCCAGCGATACTGATACCCTGTTCTCCTAACTACTAAGCTTAATAAGATCAAATAATGGCTACTACATCCACTCTCCTTTAAATGGAGAGAAAAAAGGTTTATCGGTCTGACACAGAGTGTCAGTAATGTACAACGACCACGGTAAACAGTCCATTTCCAGCTGAAGGCGATAAAAACATCCATTGACATGAATAAAGAAACTCCGCTCGACTAATCACGTGGTCACGTGGTCACGTGATGACGTGTCAAACAAACTAAGACTTCTATAAGTTGTTTGACACGAACAAAATTAAATAAAATCTTTGAAGCGTGTTCATAAATCGTAAAACTACTCCACGCTCAACGTGATCACCCAAACTGTGTCTCTTTGTTTATTTAAAAGGAGTTTTTATGACTTCAGCTGAAATGGAGTTTTCAACGTGGTCGCTGTGCGATACTGATACCCTGTTCTCCGAACTACTAAGCTTAATAAGATCAAATAATGGCTACTACATCCACTCTCCTTTAAATGGAGAGAAAAAGGTTTTATCGGTCTGACACAGAGTGTTAGTAATGTACAACGACCACGTTAAACAGTCCATTTCCAGCTGAAGGCGATAAAAACATCCATTGACATGAATAAAGAAACTCCGCTCGACTAATCACGTGGTCACGTGATGACGTGTCAAACAAACTAAGACTTCTATAAGTTGTTTGACACGAACAAAATTAAATAAAATCTTTGAAGCGTGTTCATAAATCGTAAACTACTCCACGCTCAACGTGATCACTCCAAACTGTGTCTCTTTGTTTATTTAAAAGGAAGTTTTTATGACTTCAGCTGAAATCGAGTTTTCAACGTGGTCGCTGTGCGATACTGATACCCTGTTCTCCGAACTACTAAGCTAATAAGATCAAATAATGGCCACTACATCCACTCTCCTTTAAATGGAGAGAAAAAAGTTTATCGGTCTGACACAGAGTGTTAGTAATGTACAACGACCACGGTAAACAGTCCATTTCCAGCTGAAGGCGATAAAAACATCCATTGACATGAATAAAGAAACTCCGCTCGACTAATCACGTGGTCACGTGATGACGACGTCAAACAAACTAAGACTTCTATGTTGTTTGACACGAACAAAATTAAATAAAATCTTTGAAGCGTGTTCATAAATCGTGAAACTACTCCACGCTCAACGTGATCACTCCAAACTGTGTCTCTTTGTTTATTTAAAAGGACATTTTTATGACTTCAGCTGAAATGGAGTTTTCAACGTGGTCGCTGTGCGATACTGATACCCTGTTCTCCGAACTACTAAGCTTAATAAGATCAAATAATGGCCACTACATCCACTCTCCTTTAAATGGAGAGAAAAAGGTTTATCGGTCTGACACAGAGTGTCAGTAATGTACAACGACCACGGTAAACAGTCCATTTCCAGCTGAAGGCGATAAAAACATCCATTGACATGAATAAAGAAACTCTGCTCGACTAATCACGTGGTCACGTGATGACGTGTCAAACAAACTAAGACTTCTATGTTGTTTGACACGAACAAAATTAAATAAAATCTTTGAAGCGTGTTCATAAATCGTAAAACTACTCCACGCCAACGTGATCACTCCAAACTGTGTCTCTTTGTTTATTTAAAAGGAAGTTTTTATGACTTCAGCTGAAATGGAGTTTTCAACGTGGTCGCTGTGCGATACTGATACCCTGTTCTCCGAACTACTAAGCTTTAATAAGATCAAATAATGGCTACTACATCCACTCTCCTTTAAATGGAGAGAAAAAAGGTTTATCGGTCTGACACAGAGTGTCAGTAATGTACAACGACCACGGTAAACAGTCCATTTCCAGCTGAAGGCGATAAAAACATCCATTGACATGAATAAAGAAACTCCGCTCGACTAATCACGTGGTCACGTGGTCACGTGATGACGTGTCAAACAAACTAAGACTTCTATAAGTTGTTTGACACGAACAAAATTAAATAAAATCTTTGAAGCGTGTTCATAAATCGTAAACTACTCCACGCTCAACGTGATCACTCCAAACTGTGTCTCTTTGTTTATTTAAAAGGAAGTTTTTATGACTTCAGCTGAAATGGAGTTTTCAACGTGGTCGCTGTGCGATACTGATACCCTGTTCTCCGAACTACTAAGCTTAATAAGATCAAATAATGGCCACTACATCCACTCTCCTTTAAATGGAGAGAAAAAAGGTTTATCGGTCTGACACAGAGTGTCAGTAATGTACAACGACCACGGTAAACAGTCCATTTCCAGCTGAAGGCGATAAAAACATCCATTGACATGAATAAAGAAACTCCGCTCGACTAATCACGTGGTCACGTGGTCACGTGATGACGTGTCAAACAAACTAAGACTTCTATAAGTTGTTTAACACGAACAAAATTAAATAAAATCTTTGAAGCGTGTTCATAAATCGTAAACTACTCCACGCTCAACGTGATCACTCCAAACTGTGTCTCTTTGTTTATTTAAAAGGACATTTTTATGACTTCAGCTGAAATGGAGTTTTCAACGTGGTCGCTGTGCGATACTGATACCCTGTTCTCCGAACTACTAAGCTTAATAAGATCAAATAATGGCCACTACATCCACTCTCCTTTAAATGGAGAGAAAAAGGTTTATCGGTCTGACACAGAGTGTCAGTAATGTACAACGACCACGTAAACAGTCCATTTCCAGCTGAAGGCGATAAAAACATCCATTGACATGAATAAAGAAACTCCGCTCGACTAATCACGTGGTCACGTGATGACGTGTCAAACAAACTAAGACTTCTATGTTGTTTGACACGAACAAAATTAAATAAAATCTTTGAAGCGTGTTCATAAATCGTAAAACTACTCCACGCTCAACGTGATCACTCCAAACTGTGTCTCTTTGTTTATTTAAAAGGAGTTTTTATGACTTCAGCTGAATCGAGTTTTTTCACGTGGTCGCTGTGCGATACTGATACCCTGTTCTCCGAACTACTAAGCTTAATAAGATCAAATAATGGCCACTACATCCACTCTCCTTTAAATGGAGAGAAAAAAGGTTTATCGGTCTGACACAGAGTGTTAGTAATGTACAACGACCACGTAAACAGTCCATTTCCAGCTGAAGGCGATAAAAACATCCATTGACATGAATAAAGAAACTCCGCTCGACTAATCACGTGGTCACGTGATGACGTGTCAAACAAACTAAGACTTCTATGTTGTTTGACACGAACAAAATTAAATAAAATCTTTGAAGCGTGTTCATAAATCGTAAAACTACTCCACGCTCAACGTGATCACTCCAAACTGTGTCTCTTTGTTTATTTAAAAGGACATTTTTATGACTTCAGCTGAAATGGCGTTTTCAACGTGGTCGCTGTGCGATACTGATACCCTGTTCTCCGAACTACTAAGCTTAATAAGATCAAATAATGGCCACTACATCCACTCTCCTTTAAATGGAGAGAGAAAAGGTTTATCGGTCTGACACAGAGTGTCAGTAATGTACAACGACCACGGTAAACAGTCCATTTCCAGCTGAAGGCGATAAAAACATCCATTGACATGAATAAAGAAACTCCGCTTCGACTAATCACGTGGTCACGTGGTCACGATGACGTGTCAAACAAACTAAGACTTCTATGTTGTTTGACACGAACAAAATTAAATAAAATCTTTGAAGCGTGTTCATAAATCGTAAAACTACTCCACGCTCAACGTGATCACTCCAAACTGTGTCTCTTTGTTTATTTAAAAGGAAGTTTTTATGACTTCAGCTGAAATGGAGTTTTCAACGTGGTCGCTGTGCGATACTGATACCCTGTTCTCCGAACTACTAAGCTTAATAAGATCAAATAATGGCCACTACATCCACTCTCCTTTAAATGGAGAGAAAAAAGGTTTATCGGTCTGACACAGAGTGTTAGTAATGTACAACGACAACAGTAAACAGTCCATTTTCAGCTGAAGGCGATAAAAACATCCATTGACATGAATAAAGAAACTCCGCTCGACTAATCACGTGGTCACGTGGTCACGATGACGTGTCAAACAAACTAAGACTTCTATGTTGTTTGACACGAACAAAATTAAATAAAATCTTTGAAGCGTGTTCATAAATCGAAAACTACTCCACGCTCAACGTGATCACTCCAAACTGTGTCTCTTTGTTTATTTAAAAGGACATTTTTATGACTTCAGCTGAAATGGAGTTTTCAACGTGGTCGGACAAAGCGATACTGATACCCTGTTCTCCGAACTACTAAGCTTAATAAGATCAAATAATGGCCACTACATCCACTCTCCTTTAAATGGAGAGAAAAAAGGTTTATCGGTCTGACACAGAGTGTCAGTAATGTACAACGACCACGTGTAAACAGTCCATTTCCAGCTGAAGGCGATAAAAACATCCATTGACATGAATAAAGAAACTCTTCGACTAACTAATCACGTGGTCACGTGATGACGTGTCAAACAAACTAAGACTTCTATGTTGTTTGACACGAACAAAATTAAATAAAATCTTTGAAGCGTGTTCATAAATCGTAAACTACTCCACGCTCAACGTGATCACTCCAAACTGTGTCTCTTTGTTTATTTAAAAGGAAGTTTTTATGACTTCAGCTGAAATGGAGTTTTCAACGTGGTCGCTGTGCGATACTGATACCCTGTTCTCCGAACTACTAAGCTTAATAAGATCAAATAATGGCCACTACATCCACTCTCCTTTAAAATGGAGAGAAAAAAAGGTTTATCGGTCTGACACAGAGTGTCAGTAATGTACAACGACACCACGGTAAACAGTCCATTTCCAGCTGAAGGCGATAAAAACATCCATTGACATGAATAAAGAAACTCCGTTCGACTAATCACGTGGTCACGTGGTCATGATGACGTGTCAAACAAACTAAGACTTCTATAAGTTGTTTAACACGAACAAAATTAAATAAAATCTTTGAAGCGTGTTCATAAATCGTAAAACTACTCCACGCCAACGTGATCACTCCAAACTGTGTCTCTTTGTTTATTTAAAAGGAGTTTTTATGACTTCAGCTGAAATGGAGTTTTCAACGTGGTCGCTGTGCGATACTGATACCCTGTTCTCCTAACTACTAAGCTTAATAAGATCAAATAATGGCCACTACATCCACTCTCCTTTAAATGGAGAGAAAAAGGTTTATCGGTCTGACACAGAGTGTTAGTAATGTACAACGACAACAGTAAACAGTCCATTTTCAGCTGAAGGCGATAAAAACATCCATTGACATGAATAAAGAAACTCCGTTCGACTAATCACGTGGTCACGTGATGACGTGTCAAACAAACTAAGACTTCTATAAGTTGTTTGACACGAACAAAATTAAATAAAATCTTTGAAGCGTGTTCATAAATCGTAAAACTACTCCACGCTCAACGTGATCACTCCAAACTGTGTCTCTTTGTTTATTTAAAAGGACATTTTTATGACTTCAGCTGAAATGGAGTTTTCAACGTGGTCGCTGTGCGATACTGATACCCTGTTCTCCGAACTACTAAGCGAATAAGATCAAATAATGGCCACTACATCCACTCTCCTTTAAATGGAGAGAAAAAAGGTTTATCGGTCTGACACAGAGTGTCAGTAATGTACAACGACCACGGTAAACAGTCCATTTCCAGCTGAAGGCGATAAAAACATCCATTGACATGAATAAAGAAACTCCGTTCGACTAATCACGTGGTCACGTGGTGATGACGTGTCAAACAAACTAAGACTTCTATGTTGTTTGACACGAACAAAATTAAATAAAATCTTTGAAGCGTGTTCATAAATCGTAAACTACTCCACGCTCAACGTGATCACTCCAAACTGTGTCTCTTTGTTTATTTAAAAGGAAGTTTTTATGACTTCAGCTGAAATCGAGTTTTCAACGTGGTCGCTGTGCGATACTGATACCCTGTTCTCCGAACTACTAAGCTAATAAGATCAAATAATGGCCACTACATCCACTCTCCTTTAAATGGAGAGAGAAAAGGTTTATCGGTCTGACACAGAGTGTTAGTAATGTACAACGACAACACGTAAACAGTCCATTTCCAGCTGAAGGCGATAAAAACATCCATTGACATGAATAAAGAAACTCCGCTCGACTAATCACGTGGTCACGTGGTCACGATGACGTGTCAAACAAACTAAGACTTCTATGTTGTTGTTTGACACGAACAAAATTAAATAAAATCTTTGAAGCGTGTTCATAAATCGTGAAAACTACTCCACGCTCAACGTGATCACTCCAAACTGTGTCTCTTTGTTTATTTAAAAGGACATTTTTATGACTTCAGCTGAAATGGAGTTTTCAACGTGGTCGCTGTGCGATACTGATACCCTGTTCTCCGAACTACTAAGCTTAATAAGATCAAATAATGGCCACTACATCCACTCTCCTTTAAATGGAGAGAAAAAAGGTTTATCGGTCTGACACAGAGTGTCAGTAATGTACAACGACCACGGTAAACAGTCCATTTCAGCTGAAGGCGATAAAAACATCCATTGACATGAATAAAGAAACTCCGTTCGACTAATCACGTGGTCACGTGATGACGCGATGTCAAAACAACTAAGACTTCTATGTTGTTTGACACGAACAAAATTAAATAAAATCTTTGAAGCGTGTTCATAAATCGTAAAACTACTCCACGCTCAACGTGATCACTCCAAACTGTGTCTCTTTGTTTATTTAAAAGGAAGTTTTTATGACTTCAGCTGAAATGGAGTTTTCAACGTGGTCGCTGTGCGATACTGATACCCTGTTCTCCGAACTACTAAGCTTAATAAGATCAAATAATGGCCACTACATCCACTCTCCTTTAAATGGAGAGAAAAAAAGGTTTATCGGTCTGACACAGAGTGTCAGTAATGTACAACGACCACGGTAAACAGTCCATTTCCAGCTGAAGGCGATAAAAACATCCATTGACATGAATAAAGAAACTCCGCTCGACTAATCACGTGGTCACGTGGTCATGATGACGTCAAACAAACTAAGACTTCTATAAGTTGTTTGACACGAACAAAATTAAATAAAATCTTTGAAGCGTGTTCATAAATCGTAAAACTACTCCACGCTCAACGTGATCACTCCAAACTGTGTCTCTTTGTTTATTTAAAAGGAAGTTTTTATGACTTCAGCTGAAATGGAGTTTTCAACGTGGTCGCTGTGCGATACTGATACCCTGTTCTCCGAACTACTAAGCTTAATAAGATCAAATAATGGCCACTACATCCACTCTCCTTTAAATGGAGAGAGAAAAGGTTTATCGGTCTGACACAGAGTGTCAGTAATGTACAACGACCGCGGTAAACAGTCCATTTCCAGCTGAAGGCGATAAAAAACATCCATTGACATGAATAAAGAAACTCAGTTCGGACTAATCACGTGGTCACGTGGTCACGATGACGTGTCAAACAAACTAAGACTTCTATGTTGTTTGACACGAACAAAATTAAATAAAATCTTTGAAGCGTGTTCATAAATCGTAAAACTACTCCACGCTCAACGTGATCACTCCAAATTGTGTCTCTTTGTTTATTTAAAAGGAAGTTATGACTTCAGCTGAAATGGAGTTTTCAACGTGGTCGCTGTGCAATACTGATACCCTGTTCTCCGAACTACTAAGCTTAATAAGATCAAATAATGGCCACTACATCCACTCTCCTTTAAATGGAGAGAAAAAAGGTTTATCGTCTGACACAGAGTGTCAGTAATGACAACGACCACGGTAAACAGTCCATTTCCAGCTGAAGGCGATAAAAACATCCATTGACATGAATAAAGAAACTCTGTTCGACTAATCACGTGGTCACGTGGTCACGATGACGTGTCAAACAAACTAAGACTTCTAAAAGTTGTTTGACACGAACAAAATTAAATAAAATCTTTGAAGCGTGTTCATAAATCGTAAAACTACTCCACGCTCAACGTGATCACTCCAAACTGTGTCTCTTTGTTTATTTAAAAGGAAGTTTTTATGACTTCAGCTGAATCAGAGTTTTCAACGTGGTCGCTGTGCGATACTGATACCCTGTTCTCCGAACTACTAAGCTAATAAGATCAAATAATGGCTACTACATCCACTCTCCTTTAAATGGAGAGAGAAAAGGTTTATCGGTCTGACACAGAGTGTCAGTAATGTACAACGACCACGGTAAACAGTCCATTTCCAGCTGAAGGCGATAAAAACATCCATTGACATGAATAAAGAAACTCCGTTCGGACTAATCACGTGGTCACGTGGTCACGTGATGACGTGTCAAACAAACTAAGACTTCTATAAGTTGTTTGACACGAAACAAAATTAAATAAAATCTTTGAAGCGTGTTCATAAATCGTAAAACTACTCCACGCTCAACGTGATCACTCCAAACTGTGTCTCTTTGTTTATTTAAAAGGAGTTTTTTATGACTTCAGCTGAAATCGGAGTTTTCAACGTGGTCGCTGTGCGATACTGATACCCTGTTCTCCGAACTACTAAGCTTAATAAGATCAAATAATGGCCACTACATCCACTCTCCTTTAAATGGAGAGAAAAAGGTTTATCGGTCTGACACAGAGTGTCAGTAATGTACAACGACCACGGTAAACAGTCCATTTCCAGCTGAAGGCGATAAAAACATCCATTGACATGAATAAAGAAACTCCGCTCGACTAATCACGTGGTCACGCGATGACGTGTCAAACAAACTAAGACTTCTATGTTGTTTGACACGAACAAAATTAAATAAAATCTTTGAAGCGTGTTCATAAATCGTAAAACTACTCCACGCCAACGTGATCACTCCAAACTGTGTCTCTTTGTTTATTTAAAAGGAAGTTTTTATGACTTCAGCTGAAATGGAGTTTTCAACGTGGTCGCTGTGCGATACTGATACCCTGTTCTCCGAACTACTAAGCTTAATAAGATCAAATAATGGCCACTACACATCCACTCTCCTTTAAATGGAGAGAAAAAAGGTTTATCGGTCTGACACAGAGTGTCAGTAATGTACAACGACCACGGTAAACAGTCCATTTCCAGCTGAAGGCGATAAAAACATCCATTGACATGAATAAAGAAACTCCGCTCGACTAATCACGTGGTCACGTGGTCACGTGATGACGTGTCAAACAAACTAAGACTTCTATAAGTTGTTTGACACGAACAAAATTAAATAAAATCTTTGAAGCGTGTTCATAAATCGTAAAACTACTCCACGCTCAACGTGATCACTCCAAACTGTGTCTCTTTGTTTATTTAAAAGGAGTTTTTATGACTTCAGCTGAAATGGAGTTTTCAACGTGGTCGCTGCGCGATACTGATACCCTGTTCTCCGAACTACTAAGCGAATAAGATCAAATAATGGCCACTACATCCACTCTCCTTTAAATGGAGAGAAAAAGGTTTATCGGTCTGACACAGAGTGTCAGTAATGTACAACGACCACGGTAAACAGTCCATTTCAGCTGAAGGCGATAAAAACATCCATTGACATGAATAAAGAAACTCCGCTCGACTAATCACGTGGTCACGTGGTCACGTGATGACGTGTCAAACAAACTAAGACTTCTATGTTGTTTGACACGAACAAAATTAAATAAAATCTTTGAAGCGTGTTCATAAATCGTGAAACTACTCCACGCTCAACGTGATCACTCCAAACTGTGTCTCTTTGTTTATTTAAAAGGACATTTTATGACTTCAGCTGAAATGGAGTTTTCAACGTGGTCGCTGTGCGATACTGATACCCTGTTCTCGAACTACTAAGCTTAATAAGATCAAATAATGGCCACTACATCCACTCTCCTTTAAATGGAGAGAAAAAAGGTTTATCGGTCTGACACAGAGTGTCAGTAATGTACAACGACCACGGTAAACAGTCCATTTCCAGCTGAAGGCGATAAAAACATCCATTGACATGAATAAAGAAACTCCGCTCGACTAATCACGTGGTCACGGTGATGACGTGTCAAACAAACTAAGACTTCTATGTTGTTTGACACGAACAAAATTAAATAAAATCTTTGAAGCGTGTTCATAAATCGTAAACTACTCCACGCCAACGTGATCACTCCAAACTGTGTCTCTTTGTTTATTTAAAAGGAAGTTTTTATGACTTCAGCTGAAATGGAGTTTTCAACGTGGTCGCTGCGCGATACTGATACCCTGTTCTCCTAACTACTAAGCTTAATAAGATCAAATAATGGCCACTACATCCACTCTCCTTTAAATGGAGAGAAAAAAGGTTTATCGGTCTGACACAGAGTGTCAGTAATGTACAACGACCACGGTAAACAGTCCATTTCCAGCTGAAGGCGATAAAAACATCCATTGACATGAATAAAGAAACTCCGCTCGACTAATCACACGTGGTCACGTGATGACGTGTCAAACAAACTAAGACTTCTATAAGTTGTTTGACACGAACAAAATTAAATAAAATCTTTGAAGCGTGTTCATAAATCGTAAAACTACTCCACGCTCAACGTGATCACTCCAAACTGTGTCTCTTTGTTTATTTAAAAGGAAGTTTTTATGACTTCAGCTGAAATGGAGTTTTCAACGTGGTCGCTGCGATACTGATACCCTGTTCTCCGAACTACTAAGCTTAATAAGATCAAATAATGGCCACTACATCCACTCTCCTTTAAATGGAGAGAAAAAGGTTTATCGGTCTGACACAGAGTGTCAGTAATGTACAACGACCACGGTAAACAGTCCATTTCCAGCTGAAGGCGATAAAAACATCCATTGACATGAATAAAGAAACTCCGCTCGACTAATCACGTGGTCACGTGATGATGACGTGTCAAACAAACTAAGACTTCTATAAGTTGTTTGACACGAACAAAATTAAATAAAATCTTTGAAGCGTGTTCATAAATCGTAAAAACTACTCCACGCTCAACGTGATCACTCCAAACTGTGTCTCTTTGTTTATTTAAAAGGAGTTTTTATGACTTCAGCTGAATCGGAGTTTTCAACGTGGTCGCTGCGATACTGATACCCTGTTCTCCGAACTACTAAGCGAATAAGATCAAATAATGGCCACTACATCCACTCTCCTTTAAAATGGAGAGAAAAAAGGTTTATCGGTCTGACACAGAGTGTCAGTAATGTACAACGACCACGGTAAACAGTCCATTTCCAGCTGAAGGCGATAAAAACATCCATTGACATGAATAAAGAAACTCCGCTCGACTAATCACGTGGTCACGCGGATGACGTGTCAAACAAACTAAGACTTCTATAAGTTGTTTGACACGAACAAAATTAAATAAAATCTTTGAAGCGTGTTCATAAATCGTAAAACTACTCCACGCTCAACGTGATCACCCAAACTGTGTCTCTTTGTTTATTTAAAAGGACAGTTTTATGACTTCAGCTGAAATGGAGTTTTCAACGTGGTCGCAAAAGCGATACTGATACCCTGTTCTCCGAACTACTAAGCGAATAAGATCAAATAATGGCCACTACATCCACTCTCCTTTAAATGGAGAGAAAAAAAGGTTTATCGGTCTGACACAGAGTGTCAGTAATGTACAACGACCACGGTAAACAGTCCATTTCCAGCTGAAGGCGATAAAAACATCCATTGACATGAATAAAGAAACCTGCGCTCGACTAATCACGTGGTCACGTGGTCACGTGATGACGTGTCAAACAAACTAAGACTTCTATAAGTTGTTTGACACGAACAAAATTAAATAAAATCTTTGAAGCGTGTTCATAAATCGTGAAACTACTCCACGCTCAACGTGATCACTCCAAACTGTGTCTCTTTGTTTATTTAAAAGGAAGTTTTTATGACTTCAGCTGAAATGGAGTTTTCAACGTGGTCGCCAAAGCGATACTGATACCCTGTTCTCCGAACTACTAAGCTTAATAAGATCAAATAATGGCCACTACACATCCACTCTCCTTTAAATGGAGAGAAAAAAGGTTTATCGGTCTGACACAGAGTGTCAGTAATGTACAACGACCACGGTAAACAGTCCATTTCCAGCTGAAGGCGATAAAAACATCCATTGACATGAATAAAGAAACTCCGCTCGACTAATCACGTGGTCACGTGGTCACGATGACGTCAAACAAACTAAGACTTCTATAAGTTGTTTGACACGAACAAAATTAAATAAAATCTTTGAAGCGTGTTCATAAATCGTAAACTACTCCACGCTCAACGTGATCACTCCAAACTGTGTCTCTTTGTTTATTTAAAAGGAGTTTTTATGACTTCAGCTGAAATGGAGTTTTCAACGTGGTCGCTGTGCGATACTGATACCCTGTTCTCCGAACTACTAAGCTTAATAAGATCAAATAATGGCCACTACATCCACTCTCCTTTAAATGGAGAGAAAAAGGTTTATCGGTCTGACACAGAGTGTTAGTAATGTACAACGACCACGGTAAACAGTCCATTTCCAGCTGAAGGCGATAAAAACATCCATTGACATGAATAAAGAAACTCCGTTCGACTAATCACGTGGTCACGGTCACGATGACGTGTCAAACAAACTAAGACTTCTATAAGTTGTTTGACACGAACAAAATTAAATAAAATCTTTGAAGCGTGTTCATAAATCGTAAACTACTCCACGCTCAACGTGATCACTCCAAACTGTGTCTCTTTGTTTATTTAAAAGGACATTTTTATGACTTCAGCTGAAATCGAGTTTTCAACGTGGTCGCTGTGCGATACTGATACCCTGTTCTCCGAACTACTAAGCTTAATAAGATCAAATAATGGCCACTACATCCACTCTCCTTTAAATGGAGAGAGAAAAGGTTTATCGGTCTGACACAGAGTGTCAGTAATGTACAACGACCACGGTAAACAGTCCATTTCCAGCTGAAGGCGATAAAAACATCCATTGACATGAATAAAGAAACTCCGTTCGGACCAATCACGTGGTCACGTGATGACGTGTCAAACAAACTAAGACTTCTATGTTGTTTGACACGAACAAAATTAAATAAAATCTTTGAAGCGTGTTCATAAATCGTAAAACTACTCCACGCTCAACGTGATCACTCCAAACTGTGTCTCTTTGTTTATTTAAAAGGAAGTTTTTATGACTTCAGCTGAAATGGAGTTTTCAACGTGGTCGCTGTGCGATACTGATACCCTGTTCTCCGAACTACTAGGCGAATAAGATCAAATAATGGCCACCACATCCACTCTCCTTTAAATGGAGAGAGAAAATGTTTATCGGTCTGACACAGAGTGTCAGTAATGTACAGCGACCAGGTAAACAGTCCATTTCCAGCTGAAGGCGATAAAAACATCCATTGACATGAATAAAGAAACTCCGCTCGACTAATCACGTGGTCACGCGATGACGTGTCAAACAAACTAAGACTTCTATGTTGTTTGACACGAACAAAATTAAATAAAATCTTTGAAGCGTGTTCATAAATCGTAAAACTACTCCACGCCAACGTGATCACTCCAAACTGTGTCTCTTTGTTTATTTAAAAGGACAGTTTTTATGACTTCAGCTGAATTGGAGTTTTCAACGTGGTCGCTGTGCGATACTGATACCCTGTTCTCCGAACTACTAAGCTTAATAAGATCAAATAATGGCCACTACATCCACTCTCCTTTAAATGGAGAGAAAAAAGGTTTATCGGTCTGACACAGAGTGTCAGTAATGTACAACGACCACGGTAAACAGTCCATTTCCAGCTGAAGGCGATAAAAACATCCATTGACATGAATAAAGAAACTCCGTTCGACTAATCACGTGGTCACGTGATGACGTGTCAAACAAACTAAGACTTCTATAAGTTGTTTGACACGAACAAAATTAAATAAAATCTTTGAAGCGTGTTCATAAATCGTAAAACTACTCCACGCTCAACGTGATCACTCCAAACTGTGTCTCTTTGTTTATTTAAAAGGAAGTTTTTATGACTTCAGCTGAAATGGAGTTTTCAACGTGGTCGCTGTGCGATACTGATACCCTGTTCTCCTAACTACTAAGCTTAATAAGATCAAATAATGGCCACTACATCCACTCTCCTTTAAATGGAGAGAGAAAAGGTTTATCGGTCTGACACAGAGTGTCAGTAATGTACAACGACCACGGTAAACAGTCCATTTCCAGCTGAAGGCGATAAAAACATCCATTGACATGAATAAAGAAACTCCGTTCGGACTAATCACGTGGTCACGTGATGACGTGACGTGTCAAACAAACTAAGACTTCTATAAGTTGTTTGACACGAACAAAATTAAATAAAATCTTTGAAGCGTGTTCATAAATCGTAAAACTACTCCACGCTCAACGTGATCACTCCAAACTGTGTCTCTTTGTTTATTTAAAAGGAAGTTTTTATGACTTCAGCTGAAATGGAGTTTTCAACGTGGTCGCTGTGCGATACTGATACCCTGTTCTCCGAACTACTAAGCTTAATAAGATCAAATAATGGCCACTACATCCACTCTCCTTTAAATGGAGAGAAAAAAGGTTTATCGGTCTGACACAGAGTGTCAGTAATGTACAACGACCACGGTAAACAGTCCATTTCCAGCTGAAGGCGATAAAAACATCCATTGACATGAATAAAGAAACTCCGCTCGACTAATCACGTGGTCACGTGATGATGACGTGTCAAACAAACTAAGACTTCTATAAGTTGTTTGACACGAAACAAAATTAAATAAAATCTTTGAAGCGTGTTCATAAATCGTAAACTACTCCACGCCAACGTGATCACTCCAAACTGTGTCTCTTTGTTTATTTAAAAGGAGTTTTTATGACTTCAGCTGAAATCGAGTTTTCAACGTGGTCGCTGCGATACTGATACCCTGTTCTCCGAACTACTAAGCTTAATAAGATCAAATAATGGCCACTACATCCACTCTCCTTTAAATGGAGAGAAAAAAGGTTTATCGGTCTGACACAGAGTGTCAGTAATGTACAACGACCACGGTAAACAGTCCATTTCCAGCTGAAGGCGATAAAAACATCCATTGACATGAATAAAGAAACTCTGCTCGACTAATCACGTGGTCACAAACTAATGACGTGTCAAACAAACTAAGACTTCTAAAGTTGTTTGACACGAACAAAATTAAATAAAATCTTGAAGCGTGTTCATAAATCGTGAAACTACTCCACGCTCAACGTGATCACTCCAAACTGTGTCTCTTTTTTATTTAAAAGGAAGTTTTATGACTTTAGCTGAAATTAGAGAAAAAGTTTATCGTGGTCGCAGAGTGTCAGTACTGATACCCTGTTCTCCAAACTACTTCAGCTTAATAAGATCAAATAATGGCTACTACATCCACTCTCCTTTAAATGGAGAGAAAAAGGTTTATCGGTCTGACACAGAGTGTTAGTAATGTACAACGACCACGTGTAAACAGTCCATTTTCAGCTGAAGGCGATAAAAAATCCATTGACATGAATAAAGAAACTCCGTTCGACTAATCACGTTTATCAAAAGGATGACGTGTCAAACAAACTAAGACTTCTACGTGTTGTTTGTATGATACCAAAAATTAAATAATAAATCTTTGAAGCGCACTTCATAAATCGAAAACTACTCCACGCCAACGTGATCACTCCAAACTGTGTCTCTTTGTTTATTTAAAAGAAGGTTTTATGACTTCCATTGCTGAATATAGTTTTCAATGTCGCTCGCGCGTTTAGTCAACAGTGGCGCGCGATACTGTTTATGTTTAAACTGACTAAGCATAATAAATCAAATAATGGCCATCTACATCCACTTCCTTTAAATGGAGAGAAAAAAAAACGGTTTAAACTGTGTCTGACACAGAGTGTTAGTAATAAAAACAAGTACATGTTGATGACAGTCCATTTCCAGCTGAAGGCTTATAAAACATCCATTGACATGAATAAAGAAACTCACTCCAAGATTTTCTCACTGAAAATAATGGCCAAGCTTATCCACTTCCTTTAAATGGAGAAACAAACTAAGACTTCTAAGTTGTTTGACACGAACAAAAATTAAATAAAATCTTGACAGTCGTGTTCATAAATCGCGATAACTACTCCATTGCCAACGTGATCACTCCAAACTGTGTCTAATTTTTATTTAAAAGGAATTTGACGTTCAAACAAACTCTTCAGCTGAATCATGTTTTTGAACGTGGTCGCCAAAAGTGGATCATAAATCATCTTCCAAGAACTGACTAAGCGTAATAAGATCAAATAATATGTTTACTGTTAAAATGTCTGAAAAAGGTTTATCGGTCTGACACAGAGTGTCTGCTGACTACAATGCCAGTCCATTTCAGCTGAAGGCGATAAAACATCCATTGACACTTCAAAGAAACTTATGACTGTACAAAAAGGTTTATGTTATGACAGAGCTTAAAACTCATAAATGTAACAAATGATCCATTTCAGCTGAACAATATTCATAAATGGTGAAACTACTCACACTCTGCTTTAAAACGTGATCACCCAAACTGTGTCTGACTTTGTGTTAAAAAAAAACCACTTTATGACCATTTTGTTGCTGAAATGTTTCAGTAAATACATCAACGTGATCATGAATAAAGCAATCGTAAATACTAATCACGTGGTCAAACTACTGACTATGATGAAGATCAACATAAGTGGCTTAACATCCACTCTCCTTTTAATGGAGAGAGCAAAGGTTTATCGGTCTGATGCTGAAAAAAACCCAAACGTAACGTATACATGTTTTTTCCTCTTATGGTTAATTTAAACAGAATAATTATTATACTATTATTATAAATGGAGAGAAAAAGTTTATCGGTTACACAGAGTTTAGTAATGTTTCATTTTAACAGTCCATTTCAGCTGAAGGCGACTAAAACTGATCCATTGACATGAATAAAGAAACCTGTTAAATCAATCTGGTGGTGAGTCCACTTGGAAATCAGAAACTAAAAAGACTTCCAAGCACAAAATCACCAGACGCGGTCTGACACAAATTGTCAGTAAAATCTTTGACAATTCTTACATCGTAAATTTCAGTCCAAACACAATCGCTGAATACTGAAGGCCCATACTGTGTTCCAACATTAAAATAAATATTTTATATACTTCAATTGATATGGAGTAATCCACGTGGTCACACAGCGAGACTGATGCTTTCTCCAAACTAGTGTTAGTCAAACAAAAGACTAAACAGTCCATTTCAGCTGAAGGCTATAAAAACACATTTTAAATTAATATATGAATATATGACTTTTCACTAAATCGTATACTGCTGACAGTGTCATTCCTCTAAAACTCTTATCTTTCTAAAACGAACATTTTTATGATCCAAAAGGGGCTTTTCATCTCTTCGCCTTTGAAACTTTGTCAAACAAACTAACCTAATCAAAAGTTCAAATAAAGGACCCTGTTCTCAAAACTAGATAAGATCAACGAACACTCCAAACTGTGTCTCTTTGTTTATTTAAAATCCATTTTTATGACTAAAGCTGAATGAGTTTTCAACGTGGTCACAGCTGAGCGATAATGATACCCTGTTCTCCGAACTACTACAGAAATAAGATCAAATAATGGCCACTACATCCACTCCATAATGGAGAGAAAAAAGGTTTATCGGTCTGACACAGAGTGTCAGTATGTGTACAACGACCACGGTAAACAGTCCATTTCCAGCTGAAGGCGATAAAACATCCATTGACATGAATAAAGAAACCTCGTCGACTTCACGTGGTCACGTGGTCACGTTTTTGACGTGTCAAAAAAACTAAGACTTCTACTATTTGTTTGACACGTAACAAAATTAAATAAAATCTTTGAAGCGTGTGTATAAATTTAGTGTTAAAAACTCCACGCCAACGTTCACTCCAAAATTTGACACACAAAGTGTGTTTTAAACTTAATGGAAATTTTATGACTTTCAGCTTTAAAAGGAGTTTTTATGACTTCAGCTGAAATGGCGTTTTCAACGTGGTCGCCAAGCGATACTGATACCCTGTTCTCCCGACTACTAAGCTTAATAAGATCAAATAATGGCCACTACATCCACTCTCCTTTAAATGGAGAGAAAAAAGGTTTATCGGTCTGACACAGAGTGTTAGTATGTACAACGACCACGTAAACAGTCCATTTTCAGCTGAAGGCGATAAAAACATCCATTGACATGAATAAAGAAACTCCGCTCGACTAATCACGTGGTCACGTGGTCACGATGACGTGTCAAACAAACTAAGACTTCTATAAGTTGTTTGACACGAACAAAATTAAATAAAATCTTTGAAGCGTGTTCATAAATCGTGAAACTACTCCACGCCAACGTGATCACTCCAAACTGTGTCTCTTTGTTTATTTAAAAGGAGTTTTTATGACTTCAGCTGAATCGGAGTTTTCAACGTGGTCGCTGTGCGATACTGATACCCTGTTCTCCGAACTACTAAGCTTAATAAGATCAAATAATGGCCACTACATCCACTCTCCTTTAAATGGAGAGAAAAAGGTTTATCGGTCTGACACAGAGTGTTAGTAATGTACAACGACCACGGTAAACAGTCCATTTCCAGCTGAAGGCGATAAAAACATCCATTGACATGAATAAAGAAACTCCGCTCGACTAATCACGTGGTCACGTGGTGATGACGTGTCAAACAAACTAAGACTTCTATAAGTTGTTTGACACACGAACAAAATTAAATAAAATCTTTGAAGCGTGTTCATAAATCGTAAACTACTCCACGCTCAACGTGATCACTCCAAACTGTGTCTCTTTGTTTATTTAAAAGGAGTTTTTATGACTTCAGCTGAATCGGAGTTTTCAACGTGGTCGCCAAAGCGATACTGATACCCTGTTCTCCGAACTACTAAGCTAATAAGATCAAATAATGGCCACTACATCCACTCTCCTTTAAATGGAGAGAAAAAAGGTTTATCGGTCTGACACAGAGTGTCAGTAATGTACAACGACCACGGTAAACAGTCCATTTCCAGCTGAAGGCGATAAAAACATCCATTGACATGAATAAAGAAACTCCGCTCGACTAATCACGTGGTCACGTGGTCACGTGATGACGTGTCAAACAAACTAAGACTTCTATAAATTGTTTGACACGAACAAAATTAAATAAAATCTTTGAAGCGTGTTCATAAATCGTAAACTACTCCACGCTCAACGTGATCACTCCAAACTGTGTCTCTTTGTTTATTTAAAAGGAAGTTTTTATGACTTCAGCTGAAATGGAGTTTTCAACGTGGTCGCCAAAGCGATACTGATACCCTGTTCTCCGAACTACTAAGCGAATAAGATCAAATAATGGCCACTACATCCACTCTCCTTTAAATGGAGAGAAAAAGGTTTATCGGTCTGACACAGAGTGTTAGTAATGTACAACGACCACGGTAAACAGTCCATTTTCAGCTGAAGGCGATAAAAACATCCATTGACATGAATAAAGAAACTCCGCTCGACTAATCACGTGGTCACGTGATGACGTGTGACAAACAAACTAAGACTTCTAAAAGTTGTTTGACACGAACAAAATTAAATAAAATCTTTGAAGCGTGTTCATAAATCGTAAAACTACTCCACGCTCAACGTGATCACTCCAAACTGTGTCTCTTTGTTTATTTAAAAGGAGTTTTTATGACTTCAGCTGAAATGGAGTTTTCAACGTGGTCGCTGTGCGATACTGATACCCTGTTCTCCAAACTACTAAGCTTAATAAGATCAAATAATGGCCACTACATCCACTCTCCTTTAAATGGAGAGAGAAAAGGTTTATCGGTCTGACACAGAGTGTCAGTAATGTACAGCGACCAGGTAAACAGTCCATTTCCAGCTGAAGGCGATAAAAACATCCATTGACATGAATAAAGAAACTCCGCTCGACTAATCACGGTCACGTGGTCATGATGACGTGTCAAACAAACTAAGACTTCTATAAGTTGTTTGACACGAACAAAATTAAATAAAATCTTTGAAGCGTGTTCATAAATCGTAAACTACTCCACGCTCAACGTGATCACTCCAAACTGTGTCTCTTTGTTTATTTAAAAGGAAGTTTTTATGACTTCAGCTGAAATGGAGTTTTCAACGTGGTCGCTGTGCGATACTGATACCCTGTTCTCCGAACTACTAAGCAAAAAAGATCAAATAATGGCCACCACATCCACTCTCCTTTAAATGGAGAGAAAAAAGGTTTATCGGTCTGACACAGAGTGTCAGTAATGTACAACGACCACGGTAAACAGTCCATTTCCAGCTGAAGGCGATAAAAACATCCATTGACATGAATAAAGAAACTCCGCTCGACTAATCACGTGGTCACGTGATGACGTGACGTCAAAAACAAACTAAGACTTCTATGTTGTTTGACACGAACAAAATTAAATAAAATCTTTGAAGCGTGTTCATAAATCGTAAAACTACTCCACGCTCAACGTGATCACTCCAAACTGTGTCTCTTTGTTTATTTAAAAGGGAGTTTTTATGACTTCAGCTGAATCGGAGTTTTCAACGTGGTCGCTGTGCGATACTGATACCCTGTTCTCCGAACTACTAAGCTTAATAAGATCAAATAATGGCCACTACATCCACTCTCCTTTAAATGGAGAGAAAAAGGTTTATCGGTCTGACACAGAGTGTCAGTAATGTACAACGACCACGGTAAACAGTCCATTTCCAGCTGAAGGCGATAAAAACATCCATTGACATGAATAAAGAAACTCCGTTCGGACTAATCACGTGGTCACGCGATGACGTGTCAAACAAACTAAGACTTCTATAAGTTGTTTGACACGAACAAAATTAAATAAAATCTTTGAAGCGTGTTCATAAATCGTAAAACTACTCCACGCTCAACGTGATCACTCCAAACTGTGTCTCTTTGTTTATTTAAAAGGAAGTTTTTTATGACTTCAGCTGAAATCGAGTTTTCAACGTGGTCGCTGTGCGATACTGATACCCTGTTCTCCGAACTACTAAGCTTAATAAGATCAAATAATGGCCACTACATCCACTCTCCTTTAAATGGAGAGAAAAAAAGGTTTATCGGTCTGACACAGAGTGTCAGTAATGTACAACGACCACGGTAAACAGTCCATTTCCAGCTGAAGGCGATAAAAACATCCATTGACATGAATAAAGAAACTCCGCTTCGACTAATCACGTGGTCACGTGGTCACGATGACGTGTCAAACAAACTAAGACTTCTATAAGTTGTTTGACACGAAACAAAATTAAATAAAATCTTTGAAGCGTGTTCATAAATCGTAAAACTACTCCACGCTCAACGTGATCACTCCAAACTGTGTCTCTTTGTTTATTTAAAAGGAGTTTTTATGACTTCAGCTGAAATGGAGTTTTCAACGTGGTCGCTAAAGCGATACTGATACCCTGTTCTCCGAACTACTAAGCTTAATAAGATCAAATAATGGCCACTACATCCACTCTCCTTTAAATGGAGAGAGAAAAAGGTTTATCGGTCTGACACAGAGTGTTAGTAATGTACAACGACCACGGTAAACAGTCCATTTCAGCTGAAGGCGATAAAAACATCCATTGACATGAATAAAGAAACTCCGCTCGACTAATCACGTGGTCACGCACGATGACGTGTCAAACAAACTAAGACTTCTATAAGTTGTTTGACACGAACAAAATTAAATAAAATCTTTGAAGCGTGTTCATAAATCGTAAAACTACTCCACGCTCAACGTGATCACTCCAAACTGTGTCTCTTTGTTTATTTAAAAGGACATTTTTATGACTTCAGCTGAAATCGGAGTTTTCAACGTGGTCGCTGTGCGATACTGATACCCTGTTCTCCGAACTACTAAGCTTAATAAGATCAAATAATGGCCACTACATCCACTCTCCTTTAAATGGAGAGAAAAAAGGTTTATCGGTCTGACACAGAGTGTCAGTAATGTACAACGACCACGGTAAACAGTCCATTTCCAGCTGAAGGCGATAAAAACATCCATTGACATGAATAAAGAAACTCCGCTCGACTAATCACGTGGTCACGTGGTCATGACGACGTCAAACAAACTAAGACTTCTATAAGTTGTTTGACACGAAACAAAATTAAATAAAATCTTTGAAGCGTGTTCATAAATCGTAAAACTACTCCACGCTCAACGTGATCACTCCAAACTGTGTCTCTTTGTTTATTTAAAAGGAAGTTTTTATGACTTCAGCTGAAATGGAGTTTTCAACGTGGTCGCTGTGCGATACTGATACCCTGTTCTCCGAACTACTAAGCGAATAAGATCAAATAAGGGCCACCACATCCACTCTCCTTTAAATGGAGAGAGAAAAGGTTTATCGGTCTGACACAGAGTGTCAGTAATGTACAACGACCACGGTAAACAGTCCATTTCCAGCTGAAGGCGATAAAAACATCCATTGACATGAATAAAGAAACTCCGCTCGACTAATCACGTGGTCACGTGGTCACGATGACGTGTCAAACAAACTAAGACTTCTATAAGTTGTTTGACACGAACAAAATTAAATAAAATCTTTGAAGCGTGTTCATAAATCGTAAAACTACTCCACGCTCAACGTGATCACTCCAAACTGTGTCTCTTTGTTTATTTAAAAGGGAGTTTTTATGACTTCAGCTGAATCGGAGTTTTCAACGTGGTCGCTGTGCGATACTGATACCCTGTTCTCCGAACTACTAAGCGAATAAGATCAAATAATGGCCACTACATCCACTCTCCTTTAAATGGAGAGAAAAAGGTTTATCGGTCTGACACAGAGTGTTAGTAATGTACAACGACCACGGTAAACAGTCCATTTTCAGCTGAAGGCGATAAAAACATCCATTGACATGAATAAAGAAACTGCTCGACTAATCACGTGGTCACGTGATGACGTGTCAAACAAACTAAGACTTCTATGTTGTTTGACACGAACAAAATTAAATAAAATCTTTGAAGCGTGTTCATAAATCGTAAAAACTACTCCACGCTCAACGTGATCACTCCAAACTGTGTCTCTTTGTTTATTTAAAAGGAGTTTTTATGACTTCAGCTGAAATCGAGTTTTCAACGTGGTCGCTGTGCGATACTGATACCCCCTGTTCTCCGAACTACTAAGCTTAATAAGATCAAATAATGGCCACTACATCCACTCTCCTTTAAATGGAGAGAAAAAAGGTTTATCGGTCTGACACAGAGTGTCAGTAATGTACAACGACCACGGTAAACAGTCCATTTCCAGCTGAAGGCGATAAAAACATCCATTGACATGAATAAAGAAACTCCGCTCGACTAATCACGTGGTCACGTGATGATGACGTGTCAAACAAACTAAGACTTCTATAAGTTGTTTGACACGAACAAAATTAAATAAAATCTTTGAAGCGTGTTCATAAATCGTAAACTACTCCACGCTCAACGTGATCACTCCAAACTGTGTCTCTTTGTTTATTTAAAAGGAAGTTTTTATGACTTCAGCTGAAATGGAGTTTTCAACGTGGTCGCTGTGCGATACTGATACCCTGTTCTCCGAACTACTAAGCTTAATAAGATCAAATAATGGCCACTACATCCACTCTCCTTTAAATGGAGAGAAAAAAAGTTTATCGGTCTGACACAGAGTGTCAGTAATGTACAACGACCACGGTAAACAGTCCATTTCCAGCTGAAGGCGATAAAAACATCCATTGACATGAATAAAGAAACTCCGCTCGACTAATCACGTGGTCACGCGATGACGTGTCAAACAAACTAAGACTTCTATAAGTTGTTTGACACGAACAAAATTAAATAAAATCTTTGAAGCGTGTTCATAAATCGTGAAACTACTCCACGCTCAACGTGATCACTCCAAACTGTGTCTCTTTGTTTATTTAAAAGGAGTTTTTATGACTTCAGCTGAAATGGAGTTTTCAACGTGGTCGCCAAAGCGATACTGATACCCTGTTCTCCAAACTACTAAGCTTAATAAGATCAAATAATGGCCACTACATCCACTCTCCTTTAAATGGAGAGAAAAAGGTTTATCGGTCTGACACAGAGTGTCAGTAATGTACAACGACCACGGTAAACAGTCCATTTCCAGCTGAAGGCGATAAAAACATCCATTGACATGAATAAAGAAACTCCGCTCGACTAATCACGTGGTCACGTCACGATGACGTGTCAAACAAACTAAGACTTCTATAAGTTGTTTGACACGAACAAAATTAAATAAAATCTTTGAAGCGTGTTCATAAATCGTAAACTACTCCACGCCAACGTGATCACTCCAAACTGTGTCTCTTTGTTTATTTAAAAGGACATTTTTATGACTTCAGCTGAATCAGAGTTTTCAACGTGGTCGCTGTGCGATACTGATACCCTGTTCTCCGAACTACTAAGCTTAATAAGATCAAATAATGGCCACTACATCCACTCTCCTTTAAATGGAGAGAGAAAAGGTTTATCGGTCTGACACAGAGTGTTAGTAATGTACAACGAACACGTTAAACAGTCCATTTCCAGCTGAAGGCGATAAAAACATCCATTGACATGAATAAAGAAACTCCGCTCGACTAATCACGTGGTCACGTGATGACGTGTCAAACAAACTAAGACTTCTATAAGTTGTTTGACACGAACAAAATTAAATAAAATCTTTGAAGCGTGTTCATAAATCGTAAAACTACTCCACGCTCAACGTGATCACTCCAAACTGTGTCTCTTTGTTTATTTAAAAGGACATTTTTATGACTTCAGCTGAAATGGAGTTTTCAACGTGGTCGCTGTGCGATACTGATACCCTGTTCTCCGAACTACTAAGCTTAATAAGATCAAATAATGGCCACTACATCCACTCTCCTTTAAATGGAGAGAAAAAGGTTTATCGGTCTGACACAGAGTGTCAGTAATGTACAACGACCACGGTAAACAGTCCATTTCCAGCTGAAGGCGATAAAAACATCCATTGACATGAATAAAGAAACTCCGTTCAGACTAATCACGTGGTCACGTGATGACGTGTCAAACAAACTAAGACTTCTATAAGTTGTTTGACACGAACAAAATTAAATAAAATCTTTGAAGCGTGTTCATAAATCGTAAACTACTCCACGCCAACGTGATCACTCCAAACTGTGTCTCTTTGTTTATTTAAAAGGACATTTTTATGACTTCAGCTGAAATGGAGTTTTCAACGTGGTCGCTGCGATACTGATACCCTGTTCTCCGAACTACTAAGCTTAATAAGATCAAATAATGGCCACTACATCCACTCTCCTTTAAATGGAGAGAAAAAAGGTTTATCGGTCTGACACAGAGTGTTAGTAATGTACAACGACCACAGTAAACAGTCCATTTCCAGCTGAAGGCGATAAAAACATCCATTGACATGAATAAAGAAACTCCGTTCGACTAATCACGTGGTCACGTGATGACGTGTCAAACAAACTAAGACTTCTATAAGTTGTTTGACACGAACAAAATTAAATAAAATCTTTGAAGCGTGTTCATAAATCGTAAACTACTCCACGCTCAACGTGATCACTCCAAACTGTGTCTCTTTGTTTATTTAAAAGGACATTTTTATGACTTCAGCTGAAATGGCGTTTTCAACGTGGTCGCTGTGCGATACTGATACCCTGTTCTCCGAACTACTAAGCTAATAAGATCAAATAATGGCTACTACATCCACTCTCCTTTAAATGGAGAGAAAAAAAGGTTTATCGGTCTGACACAGAGTGTCAGTAATGTACAACGACCACGGTAAACAGTCCATTTCCAGCTGAAGGCGATAAAAACATCCATTGACATGAATAAAGAAACTCCGTTCGACTAATCACGTGGTCACGTGATGATGACGTGTCAAACAAACTAAGACTTCTATGTTGTTTGACACGAACAAAATTAAATAAAATCTTTGAAGCGTGTTCATAAATCGTAAAACTACTCCACGCTTCAACGTGATCACTCCAAACTGTGTCTCTTTGTTTATTTAAAAGGAAGTTTTTATGACTTCAGCTGAAATGGAGTTTTCAACGTGGTCGCTGTGCGATACTGATACCCTGTTCTCCGAACTACTAAGCTTAATAAGATCAAATAATGGCCACTACATCCACTCTCCTTTAAATGGAGAGAAAAAAGGTTTATCGGTCTGACACAGAGTGTCAGTAATGTACAACGACCACGGTAAACAGTCCATTTCCAGCTGAAGGCGATAAAAACATCCATTGACATGAATAAAGAAACTGTTCGACTAATCACGTGGTCACGCGATGACGTGTCAAACAAACTAAGACTTCTATAAGTTGTTTGACACGAACAAAATTAAATAAAATCTTTGAAGCGTGTTCATAAATCGTAAACTACTCCACGCTCAACGTGATCACTCCAAACTGTGTCTCTTTGTTTATTTAAAAGGACATTTTTATGACTTCAGCTGAAATGGAGTTTTCAACGTGGTCGCTGTGCGATACTGATACCCTGTTCTCCGAACTACTAAGCGAATAAGATCAAATAATGGCCACCACATCCACTCTCCTTTAAATGGAGAGAAAAAAGGGTTTATCGGTCTGACACAGAGTGTCAGTAATGTACAACGACCACGGTAAACAGTCCATTTCCAGCTGAAGGCGATAAAAACATCCATTGCCATGAATAAAGAAACTCCGCTCGACTAATCACGTGGTCACGTGGTCACGTGATGACGTGTCAAACAAACTAAGACTTCTATAAGTTGTTTGACACGAACAAAATTAAATAAAATCTTTGAAGCGTGTTCATAAATCGTAAACTACTCCACGCTCAACGTGATCACTCCAAACTGTGTCTCTTTGTTTATTTAAAAGGAGTTTTTATGACTTCAGCTGAATCAGAGTTTTCAACGTGGTCGCTGTGCGATACTGATACCCTGTTCTCCGAACTACTAAGCGAATGAAATCAAATAAGGGCCACCACATCCACTCTCCTTTAAATGGAGAGAGAAAAGGTTTATTGGTCTGACACAGAGTGTTAGTAATGTACAACGACAACAGTAAACAGTCCATTTTCAGCTGAAGGCGATAAAAAACATCCATTGACATGAATAAAGAAACTCCGCTTCGACTAATCACGTGGTCACGTGATGACGTGTCAAACAAACTAAGACTTCTATAAGTTGTTTGACACGAACAAAATTAAATAAAATCTTTGAAGCGTGTTCATAAATCGTAAAACTACTCCACGCTCAACGTGATCACTCCAAACTGTGTCTCTTTGTTTATTTAAAAGGAAGTTTTTATGACTTCAGCTGAAATGGAGTTTTCAACGTGGTCGCTGTGCGATACTGATACCCTGTTCTCCGAACTACTAAGCTTAATAAGATCAAATAATGGCCACTACATCCACTCTCCTTTAAATGGAGAGAAAAAAAGGTTTATCGGTCTGACACAGAGTGTCAGTAATGTACAACGACCACGGTAAAACAGTCCATTTCCAGCTGAAGGCGATAAAAACATCCATTGACATGAATAAAGAAACTCCGCTCGACTAATCACGTGGTCACGTGGTCACGATGACGTGTCAAACAAACTAAGACTTCTATGTTGTTTGACACGAACAAAATTAAATAAAATCTTTGAAGCGTGTTCATAAATCGTAAACTACTCCACGCTCAACGTGATCACTCCAAACTGTGTCTCTTTGTTTATTTAAAAGGAGTTTTTATGACTTCAGCTGAATCGGAGTTTTCAACGTGGTCGCTGTGCGATACTGATACCCTGTTCTCCGAACTACTAAGCTTAATAAGATCAAATAATGGCCACTACATCCACTCTCCTTTAAATGGAGAGAAAAAGGTTTATCGGTCTGACACAGAGTGTTAGTAATGTACAACGACCACGTAAACAGTCCATTTCCAGCTGAAGGCGATAAAAACATCCATTGACATGAATAAAGAAACTCCGCTCGACTAATCACGTGGTCACGTGGTTGATGACGTGTCAAACAAACTAAGACTTCTATGTTGTTTGACACGAACAAAATTAAATAAAATCTTTGAAGCGTGTTCATAAATCGTGAAACTACTCCACGCCAACGTGATCACTCCAAACTGTGTCTCTTTGTTTATTTAAAAGGAGTTTTTATGACTTCAGCTGAAATGGAGTTTTCAACGTGGTCGCTGTGCGATACTGATACCCTGTTCTCCAAACTACTAAGCTTAATAAGATCAAATAATGGCCACTACATCCACTCTCCTTTAAATGGAGAGAAAAAAGGTTTATCGGTCTGACACAGAGTGTTAGTAATGTACAACGACCACGTTAAACAGTCCATTTCCAGCTGAAGGCGATAAAAACATCCATTGACATGAATAAAGAAACTCCGTTCGACTAATCACGTGGTCACGCGATGACGACGTCAAACAAACTAAGACTTCTATAAGTTGTTTGACACGAACAAAATTAAATAAAATCTTTGAAGCGTGTTCATAAATCGTAAAACTACTCCACGCTCAACGTGATCACTCCAAACTGTGTCTCTTTGTTTATTTAAAAGGACATTTTTATGACTTCAGCTGAAATGGAGTTTTCAACGTGGTCGCCAAGCGATACTGATACCCTGTTCTCCGAACTACTAAGCTTAATAAGATCAAATAATGGCCACTACATCCACTCTCCTTTAAATGGAGAGAAAAAAGGTTTATCGGTCTGACACAGAGTGTCAGTAATGTACAACGACCACGTAAAACAGTCCATTTCCAGCTGAAGGCGATAAAAACATCCATTGACATGAATAAAGAAACCTGTTCGACTAATCACGTGGTCACGTGATGACGATGACGTGTCAAACAAACTAAGACTTCTATAAGTTGTTTGACACGAACAAAATTAAATAAAATCTTTGAAGCGTGTTCATAAATCGTAAAACTACTCCACGCTCAACGTGATCACTCCAAACTGTGTCTCTTTGTTTATTTAAAAGGAGTTTTTATGACTTCAGCTGAAATCGAGTTTTCAACGTGGTCGCTGTGCGATACTGATACCCTGTTCTCCGAACTACTAAGCGAATAAGATCAAATAATGGCCACTACATCCACTCTCCTTTAAATGGAGAGAAAAAAAGGTTTATCGGTCTGAGACAGAGTGTTAGTAATGTACAACGACCACGGTAAACAGTCCATTTTCAGCTGAAGGCGATAAAAACATCCATTGACATGAATAAAGAAACTCCGCTCGACTAATCACGTGGTCACGTGATGACGACGTCAAACAAACTAAGACTTCTATGTTGTTTGACACGAACAAAATTAAATAAAATCTTTGAAGCGTGTTCATAAATCGTAAACTACTCCACGCTCAACGTGATCACTCCAAACTGTGTCTCTTTGTTTATTTAAAAGGAAGTTTTTATGACTTTAGCTGAAATGGAGTTTTCAACGTGGTCGCTGTGCGATACTGATACCCTGTTCTCCGAACTACTAAGCTTAATAAGATCAAATAATGGCCACCACATCCACTCTCCTTTAAATGGAGAGAAAAAAAAGGTTTATCGGTCTGACACAGAGTGTCAGTAATGTACAACGACCACGGTAAACAGTCCATTTCCAGCTGAAGGCGATAAAAACATCCATTGACATGAATAAAGAAACTCCGCTCGACTAATCACGTGGTCACGTGGTTACGATGACGTGTCAAACAAACTAAGACTTCTATGTTGTTTGACACGAACAAAATTAAATAAAATCTTTGAAGCGTGTTCATAAATCGTAAAACTACTCCACGCTCAACGTGATCACTCCAAACTGTGTCTCTTTGTTTATTTAAAAGGAAGTTTTTATGACTTCAGCTGAATCGGAGTTTTCAACGTGGTCGCTGTGCGATACTGATACCCTGTTCTCCGAACTACTAAGCTTAATAAGATCAAATAATGGCCACTACATCCACTCTCCTTTAAATGGAGAGAAAAAAGGTTTATCGGTCTGACACAGAGTGTTAGTAATGTACAACGACCACAGTAAACAGTCCATTTCCAGCTGAAGGCGATAAAAACATCCATTGACATGAATAAAGAAACTCCGCTCGACTCACGTGGTCACGTGGTCACGTGATGACGTGTCAAACAAACTAAGACTTCTATAAGTTGTTTGACACGAAACAAAATTAAATAAAATCTTTGAAGCGTGTTCATAAATCGTAAAACTACTCCACGCTCAACGTGATCACTCCAAACTGTGTCTCTTTGTTTATTTAAAAGGAGTTTTTATGACTTCAGCTGAATCGGAGTTTTCAACGTGGTCGCTGTGCGATACTGATACCCTGTTCTCCAAACTACTAAGCGAATAAGATCAAATAATGGCCACTACATCCACTCTCCTTTAAATGGAGAGAAAAAAGGTTTATCGGTCTGACACAGAGTGTTAGTAATGTACAACGACCACGTAAACAGTCCATTTCCAGCTGAAGGCGATAAAAACATCCATTGACATGAATAAAGAAACTCCGTCGACTAACTAATCACGTGGTCACGTGATGACGTGTCAAACAAACTAAGACTTCTATAAGTTGTTTGACACGAACAAAATTAAATAAAATCTTTGAAGCGTGTTCATAAATCGTAAAACTACTCCACGCTCAACGTGATCACTCCAAACTGTGTCTCTTTGTTTATTTAAAAGGAAGTTTTTATGACTTCAGCTGAAATGGAGTTTTCAACGTGGTCGCTGTGCGATACTGATACCCTGTTCTCCGAACTACTAAGCGAATAAGATCAAATAATGGCCACCACATCCACTCTCCTTTAAATGGAGAGAAAAAAAGGTTTATCGGTCTGACACAGAGTGTCAGTAATGTACAACGACCACGGTAAACAGTCCATTTCCAGCTGAAGGCGATAAAAACATCCATTGACATGAATAAAGAAACTCCGTTCGACTAATCACGTGGTCACGTGATGACGTGTCAAACAAACTAAGACTTCTATGTTGTTTGACACGAACAAAATTAAATAAAATCTTTGAAGCGTGTTCATAAATCGTAAAACTACTCCACGCTCAACGTGATCACTCCAAACTGTGTCTCTTTGTTTATTTAAAAGGACATTTTTATGACTTCAGCTGAATCGGAGTTTTCAACGTGGTCGCTGTGCGATACTGATACCCTGTTCTCCGAACTACTAAGCTTAATAAGATCAAATAATGGCCACTACATCCACTCTCCTTTAAATGGAGAGAAAAAGGTTTATCGGTCTGACACAGAGTGTTAGTAATGTACAACGACCACGGTAAACAGTCCATTTTCAGCTGAAGGCGATAAAAACATCCATTGACATGAATAAAGAAACTCCGCTCGACTAATCACGTGGTCACGTGATGACGTGTCAAACAAACTAAGACTTCTATGTTGTTTGACACGAACAAAATTAAATAAAATCTTTGAAGCGTGTTCATAAATCGTGAAAACTACTCCACGCTCAACGCGTGATCACTCCAAACTGTGTCTCTTTGTTTATTTAAAAGGAGTTTTTATGACTTCAGCTGAAATCGGAGTTTTCAACGTGGTCGCTGTGCGATACTGATACCCTGTTCTCCGAACTACTAAGCTTAATAAGATCAAATAATGGCCACTACATCCACTCTCCTTTAAATGGAGAGAGAAAAGGTTTATCGGTCTGACACAGAGTGTCAGTAATGTACAACGACCACGGTAAACAGTCCATTTCCAGCTGAAGGCGATAAAAACATCCATTGACATGAATAAAGAAACTCCGCTCGACTAATCACGTGGTCACGTGATGACGTGTCAAACAAACTAAGACTTCTATAAGTTGTTTGACACGAACAAAATTAAATAAAATCTTTGAAGCGTGTTCATAAATCGTAAAACTACTCCACGCTCAACGTGATCACTCCAAACTGTGTCTCTTTGTTTATTTAAAAGGAAGTTTTTATGACTTCAGCTGAAATGGAGTTTTCAACGTGGTCGCTGTGCGATACTGATACCCTGTTCTCCGAACTACTAAGCTTAATAAGATCAAATAATGGCCACTACATCCACTCTCCTTTAAATGGAGAGAAAAAAGGTTTATCGGTCTGACACAGAGTGTCAGTAATGTACAACGACCACGGTAAACAGTCCATTTCCAGCTGAAGGCGATAAAAACATCCATTGACATGAATAAAGAAACTCCGCTCGACTAATCACGTGGTCACGTGGTCATGACGTGTCAAACAAACTAAGACTTCTATAAGTTGTTTGACACGAACAAAATTAAATAAAATCTTTGAAGCGTGTTCATAAATCGTAAAACTACTCCACGCTCAACGTGATCACTCCAAACTGTGTCTCTTTGTTTATTTAAAAGGGAGTTTTTATGACTTCAGCTGAATCGGAGTTTTCAACGTGGTCGCTGTGCGATACTGATACCATGTTCTCCGAACTACTAAGCGAATAAGATCAAATAATGGCCACCACATCCACTCTCCTTTAAATGGAGAGAGAAAAGGTTTATTGGTCTGACACAGAGTGTTAGTAATGTACAACGACCACGGTAAACAGTCCATTTTCAGCTGAAGGCGATAAAAACATCCATTGACATGAATAAAGAAACTCCGTTCGACTAATCACGTGGTCACGTGATGACGTGTCAAACAAACTAAGACTTCTAAAAGTTGTTTGACACGAACAAAATTAAATAAAATCTTTGAAGCGTGTTCATAAATCGTAAAACTACTCCACGCTCAACGTGATCACTCCAAACTGTGTCTCTTTGTTTATTTAAAAGGGAGTTTTTATGACTTCAGCTGAATCGGAGTTTTCAACGTGGTCGCTGTGCGATACTGATACCCTGTTCTCCGAACTACTAAGCTTAATAAGATCAAATAAGGGCCACCACATCCACTCTCCTTTAAATGGAGAGAGAAAAGGTTTATCGGTCTGACACAGAGTGTCAGTAATGTACAACGACCACGGTAAACAGTCCATTTCCAGCTGAAGGCGATAAAAACATCCATTGACATGAATAAAGAAACTCCGCTCGACTAATCACGTAATCACGTGGTCACGTGATGACGTGTCAAACAAACTAAGACTTCTATAAATTGTTTGACACGAACAAAATTAAATAAAATCTTTGAAGCGTGTTCATAAATCGTGAAACTACTCCACGCCAACGTGATCACTCCAAACTGTGTCTCTTTGTTTATTTAAAAGGAAGTTTTTATGACTTCAGCTGAAATGGAGTTTTCAACGTGGTCGCTGTGCGATACTGATACCCTGTTCTCCGAACTACTAAGCTTAATAAGATCAAATAATGGCCACTACATCCACTCTCCTTTAAATGGAGAGAAAAAGGTTTATCGGTCTGACACAGAGTGTCAGTAATGTACAACGACCACGGTAAACAGTCCATTTCCAGCTGAAGGCGATAAAAACATCCATTGACATGAATAAAGAAACTCCGCTCGACTAATCACGTGGTCACGTGGTCACGATGACGTGTCAAACAAACTAAGACTTCTATGTTGTTTAACACGAACAAAATTAAATAAAATCTTTGAAGCGTGTTCATAAATCGTAAAACTACTCCACGCTCAACGTGATCACTCCAAACTGTGTCTCTTTGTTTATTTAAAAGGGAGTTTTTATGACTTCAGCTGAAATCGAGTTTTCAACGTGGTCGCTAAAGCGATACTGATACCCTGTTCTCCGAACTACTAAGCTTAATAAGATCAAATAATGGCCACTACATCCACTCTCCTTTAAATGGAGAGAAAAAAAGTTTATCGGTCTGACACAGAGTGTCAGTAATGTACAACGACACACGGTAAACAGTCCATTTCAGCTGAAGGCGATAAAAACATCCATTGACATGAATAAAGAAACCCGCTCGACTAATCACGTGGTCACGTGATGACGTGTCAAACAAACTAAGACTTCTATAAGTTGTTTGACACGAACAAAATTAAATAAAATCTTTGAAGCGTGTTCATAAATCGTAAACTACTCCACGCTCAACGTGATCACTCCAAACTGTGTCTCTTTGTTTATTTAAAAGGACATTTTTATGACTTCAGCTGAATCGGAGTTTTCAACGTGGTCGCCAAAGCGATACTGATACCCTGTTCTCCGAACTACTAAGCTTAATAAGATCAAATAAGGGCCACCACATCCACTCTCCTTTAAATGGAGAGAGAAAAGGTTTATCGGTCTGACACAGAGTGTCAGTAATGTACAACGACCACGGTAAACAGTCCATTTCCAGCTGAAGGCGATAAAAACATCCATTGACATGAATAAAGAAACTCCGCTCGACTAATCACGTGGTCACGTGGTCACGTGATGACGTGTCAAACAAACTAAGACTTCTATAAGTTGTTTGACACTAACAAAATTAAATAAAATCTTTGAAGCGTGTTCATAAATCGTAAAACTACTCCACGCTCAACGTGATCATTCCAAACTGTGTCTCTTTGTTTATTTAAAAGGAAGTTTTTATGACTTTAGCTGAAATGGAGTTTTCAACGTGGTCGCTGTGCGATACTGATACCCTGTTCTCCGAACTACTAAGCTTAATAAGATCAAATAATGGCCACTACATCCACTCTCCTTTAAATGGAGAGAAAAAAGGTTTATCGGTCTGACACAGAGTGTTAGTAATGTACAACGACCACGGTAAACAGTCCATTTCCAGCTGAAGGCGATAAAAACATCCATTGACATGAATAAAGAAACTCCGCTCGACTAATCACGTGGTCACGTGGTCATGATGACGTGTCAAACAAACTAAGACTTCTATAAGTTGTTTAACACGAACAAAATTAAATAAAATCTTTGAAGCGTGTTCATAAATCGTAAACTACTCCACGCTCAACGTGATCACTCCAAACTGTGTCTCTTTGTTTATTTAAAAGGAGTTTTTATGACTTCAGCTGAATCGGAGTTTTCAACGTGGTCGCTGTGCGATACTGATACCATGTTCTCCGAACTACTAAGCTTTAATAAGATCAAATAATGGCCACTACATCCACTCTCCTTTAAATGGAGAGAGAAAAGGTTTATCGGTCTGACACAGAGTGTTAGTAATGTACAACGACCACGGTAAACAGTCCATTTTCAGCTGAAGGCGATAAAAACATCCATTGACATGAATAAAGAAACTCCGCTCGACTAATCACGTGGTCACATTGCGATGACGTGTCAAACAAACTAAGACTTCTAAAAGTTGTTTGACACGAACAAAATTAAATAAAATCTTTGAAGCGTGTTCATAAATCGTAAAACTACTCCACGCTCAACGTGATCACTCCAAACTGTGTCTCTTTGTTTATTTAAAAGGACATTTTTATGACTTCAGCTGAAATGGAGTTTTCAACGTGGTCGCTGTGCGATACTGATACCCTGTTCTCCGAACTACTAAGCGAATAAGATCAAATAAGGGCCACCACATCCACTCTCCTTTAAATGGAGAGAGAAAAGGTTTATCGGTCTGACACAGAGTGTCAGTAATGTACAACGACCACGGTAAACAGTCCATTTCCAGCTGAAGGCGATAAAAACATCCATTGACATGAATAAAGAAACTCCGCTCGACTAATCACGTGGTCACGTGATGACGTGTCAAACAAACTAAGACTTCTATGTTGTTTGACACGAACAAAATTAAATAAAATCTTTGAAGCGTGTTCATAAATCGTAAAACTACTCCACGCTCAACGTGATCACTCCAAACTGTGTCTCTTTGTTTATTTAAAAGGAAGTTTTTATGACTTCAGCTGAAATGGAGTTTTCAACGTGGTCGCTGTGCGATACTGATACCCTGTTCTCCAAACTACTAAGCGAATAAGATCAAATAATGGCCACTACATCCACTCTCCTTTAAATGGAGAGAAAAAAGGTTTATCGGTCTGACACAGAGTGTTAGTAATGTACAACGACTACACACGTTAAACAGTCCATTTCAGCTGAAGGCGATAAAAACATCCATTGACATGAATAAAGAAACTCCGCTCGACTAATCACGTGGTCACGCGATGACGTGTCAAACAAACTAAGACTTCTATGTTGTTTGACACGAACAAAATTAAATTAAATCTTTGAAGCGTGTTCATAAATCGTAAAACTACTCCACGCTCAACGTGATCACTCCAAACTGTGTCTCTTTGTTTATTTAAAAGGAAGTTTTTATGACTTCAGCTGAAATGGAGTTTTCAACGTGGTCGCTGTGCGATACTGATACCCTGTTCTCCGAACTACTAAGCTTAATAAGATCAAATAATGGCTACTACATCCACTCTCCTTTAAATGGAGAGAGAAAAGGTTTATCGGTCTGACACAGAGTGTCAGTAATGTACAACGACCACGGTAAACAGTCCATTTCCAGCTGAAGGCGATAAAAACATCCATTGACATGAATAAAGAAACTCCGTTCGACTAATCACGTGGTCACGCGATGACGTGTCAAACAAACTAAGACTTCTATGTTGTTTGACACGAAACAAAATTAAATAAAATCTTTGAAGCGTGTTCATAAATCGTAAAACTACTCCACGCTCAACGTGATCACTCCAAACTGTGTCTCTTTGTTTATTTAAAAGGAAGTTTTTATGACTTCAGCTGAAATGGAGTTTTCAACGTGGTCGCTGTGCGATACTGATACCCTGTTCTCCGAACTACTAAGCTAATAAGATCAAATAATGGCCACTACATCCACTCTCCTTTAAATGGAGAGAGAAAAGGTTTATCGGTCTGACACAGAGTGTCAGTAATGTACAACGACCACGGTAAACAGTCCATTTCCAGCTGAAGGCGATAAAAACATCCATTGACATGAATAAAGAAACTCCGCTCGACTAATCACGTGGTCACGCGATGACGTGTCAAACAAACTAAGACTTCTATGTTGTTTGACACGAACAAAATTAAATAAAATCTTTGAAGCGTGTTCATAAATCGTAAAACTACTCCACGCCAACGTGATCACTCCAAACTGTGTCTCTTTGTTTATTTAAAAGGAAGTTTTTATGACTTCAGCTGAATCGGAGTTTTCAACGTGGTCGCTGTGCGATACTGATACCCTGTTCTCCGAACTACTAAGCTTAATAAGATCAAATAATGGCCACTACATCCACTCTCCTTTAAATGGAGAGAAAAAAGGTTTATCGGTCTGACACAGAGTGTTAGTAATGTACAACGACCACGGTAAACAGTCCATTTCCAGCTGAAGGCGATAAAAACATCCATTGACATGAATAAAGAAACTCCGTTCGACTAATCACGTGGTCACGCGATGACGTGTCAAACAAACTAAGACTTCTATGTTGTTTGACACGAACAAAATTAAATAAAATCTTTGAAGCGTGTTCATAAATCGTAAAACTACTCCACGCTCAACGTGATCACTCCAAACTGTGTCTCTTTGTTTATTTAAAAGGAGTTTTTATGACTTCAGCTGAAATCGAGTTTTCAACGTGGTCGCTGAGCGATACTGATACCCTGTTCTCCGAACTACTAAGCTTAATAAGATCAAATAATGGCCACTACATCCACTCTCCTTTAAATGGAGAGAAAAAAGGTTTATCGGTCTGACACAGAGTGTCAGTAATGTACAACGACCACGGTAAACAGTCCATTTCCAGCTGAAGGCGATAAAAACATCCATTGACATGAATAAAGAAACCTGTTCGACTAATCACGTGGTCACGTGATGACGTGTCAAACAAACTAAGACTTCTATAAGTTGTTTGACACGCACAAAATTAAATAAAATCTTTGAAGCGTGTTCATAAATCGTAAACTACTCCACGCTCAACGTGATCACTCCAAACTGTGTCTCTTTGTTTATTTAAAAGGAGTTTTTATGACTTCAGCTGAATCGGAGTTTTCAACGTGGTCGCTGTGCGATACTGATACCATGTTCTCCGAACTACTAAGCTTAACAAGATCAAATAATGGCCACTACATCCACTCTCCTTTAAATGGAGAGAAAAAAGGTTTATTGGTCTGACACAGAGTGTCAGTAATGTACAACGACCACGGTAAACAGTCCATTTTCAGCTGAAGGCGATAAAAACATCCATTGACATGAATAAAGAAACTCCGCTCGACTAATCACGTGGTCACGCGATGACGTGTCAAACAAACTAAGACTTCTATAAGTTGTTTGACACGAACAAAATTAAATAAAATCTTTGAAGCGTGTTCATAAATCGTAAAACTACTCCACGCTCAACGTGATCACTCCAAACTGTGTCTCTTTGTTTATTTAAAAGGAGTTTTTATGACTTCAGCTGAATCGAGTTTTCAACGTGGTCGCTGTGCGACATTGATACCCTGTTCTCCGAACTACTAAGCTTAATAAGATCAAATAATGGCCACTACATCCACTCTCCTTTAAATGGAGAGAAAAAAGGTTTATCGGTCTGACACAGAGTGTCAGTAATGTACAACGACCACGGTAAACAGTCCATTTCCAGCTGAAGGCGATAAAAACATCCATTGACATGAATAAAGAAACTCCGTTCGGACTAATCACGTGGTCACGTGGTCACGTGATGACGTGTCAAACAAACTAAGACTTCTATAAATTGTTTAACACGAACAAAATTAAATAAAATCTTTGAAGCGTGTTCATAAATCGTAAAACTACTCCACGCTCAACGTGATCACTCCAAACTGTGTCTCTTTGTTTATTTAAAAGGAAGTTTTTATGACTTTAGCTGAAATGGAGTTTTCAACGTGGTCGCTGTGCGATATTGATACCCTGTTCTCCGAACTACTAAGCGAATAAGATCAAATAATGGCCACCACATCCACTCTCCTTTAAATGGAGAGAAAAAAAAGGTTTATCGGTCTGACACAGAGTGTCAGTAATGTACAACGACCACGGTAAACAGTCCATTTCCAGCTGAAGGCGATAAAAACATCCATTGACATGAATAAAGAAACTCCGTCGACTAATCACGTGGTCACGTGGTCACGTGATGACGTGTCAAACAAACTAAGACTTCTATAAGTTGTTTAACACGAACAAAATTAAATAAAATCTTTGAAGCGTGTTCATAAATCGTAAACTACTCCACGCTCAACGTGATCACTCCAAACTGTGTCTCTTTGTTTATTTAAAAGGGAGTTTTTATGACTTTAGCTGAATCGGAGTTTTCAACGTGGTTGCTGTGCGATACTGATACCCTGTTCTCCGAACTACTAAGCTTAATAAGATCAAATAATGGCTACTACATCCACTCTCCTTTAAATGGAGAGAAAAAAGGTTTATCGGTCTGACACAGAGTGTCAGTAATGTACAACGACCACGGTAAACAGTCCATTTTCAGCTGAAGGCGATAAAAACATCCATTGACATGAATAAAGAAACTCCGTTCGACTAATCACGTGGTCACGTGATGACGTGTCAAACAAACTAAGACTTCTATAAGTTGTTTGACACGAACAAAATTAAATAAAATCTTTGAAGCGTGTTCATAAATCGTGAAACTACTCCACGCTCAACGTGATCACTCCAAACTGTGTCTCTTTGTTTATTTAAAAGGAGTTTTTATGACTTCAGCTAAATCGGAGTTTTCAACGTGGTCGCTGTGCGATACTGATACCCTGTTCTCCGAACTACTAAGCGAATGAGATCAAATAATGGCCACTACATCCACTCTCCTTTAAATGGAGAGAAAAAAAGGTTTATCGGTCTGACACAGAGTGTCAGTAATGTACAACGACCACGGTAAACAGTCCATTTCCAGCTGAAGGCGATAAAAACATCCATTGACATGAATAAAGAAACTCCGTTCGACTAATCACGTCACGTGGTCACGTGATGACGTGTCAAACAAACTAAGACTTCTATAAGTTGTTTGACACTAACAAAATTAAATAAAATCTTTGAAGCGTGTTCATAAATCGTAAACTACTCCACGCTCAACGTGATCACTCCAAACTGTGTCTCTTTGTTTATTTAAAAGGAGTTTTTATGACTTTAGCTGAATCGGAGTTTTCAACGTGGTCGCTGTGCGATACTGATACCCTGTTCTCCGAACTACTAAGCTTAATAAGATCAAATAATGGCCACTACATCCACTCTCCTTTAAATGGAGAGAGAAAAAAGGTTTATCGGTCTGACACAGAGTGTTAGTAATGTACAACGACCACGTAAACAGTCCATTTCCAGCTGAAGGCGATAAAAACATCCATTGACATGAATAAAGAAACTCCGTTCGACTAATCACGTGGTCACGTGATGACGTGTCAAACAAACTAAGTTTTCTATAAGTTGTTTGACACGAACAAAATTAAATAAAATCTTTGAAGCGTGTTCATAAATCGTAAAACTACTCCACGCTCAACGTGATCACTCCAAACTGTGTCTCTTTGTTTATTTAAAAGGAGTTTTTATGACTTTAGCTGAATCGAGTTTTCAACGTGGTTGCTGTGCGATACTGATACCCTGTTCTCCGAACTACTAAGCTTAATAAGATCAAATAATGGCCACTACATCCACTCTCCTTTAAATGGAGAGAAAAAAAAGGTTTATCGGTCTGACACAGAGTGTCAGTAATGTACAACGACCACGGTAAACAGTCCATTTCCAGCTGAAGGCGATAAAAACATCCATTGACATGAATAAAGAAACTCCGCTTCGACTAATCACGTGGTCACGCGATGACGTGTCAAACAAACTAAGACTTCTAAAAGTTGTTTGACACGAACAAAATTAAATAAAATCTTTGAAGCGTGTTCATAAATCGTAAAACTACTCCACGCTCAACGTGATCACTCCAAACTGTGTCTCTTTGTTTATTTAAAAGGGAGTTTTTATGACTTCAGCTGAATCGGAGTTTTCAACGTGGTTGCTGTGCGATACTGATACCATGTTCTCCGAACTACTAAGCTTAATAAGATCAAATAATGGCCACCACATCCACTCTCCTTTAAATGGAGAGAGAAAAGGTTTATTGGTCTGAGACAGAGTGTTAGTAATGTACAACGACCACGGTAAACAGTCCATTTTCAGCTGAAGGCGATAAAAAACATCCATTGACATGAATAAAGAAACTCCGTTCGGACTAATCACGTGGTCACGCGATGACGTGTCAAACAAACTAAGACTTCTAAGTTGTTTGACACGAAACAAAATTAAATAAAATCTTTGAAGCGTGTTCATAAATCGTAAAACTACTCCACGCTCAACGTGATCACTCCAAACTGTGTCTCTTTGTTTATTTAAAAGGAGTTTTTTATGACTTCAGCTGAAATCGAGTTTTCAACGTGGTCGCTGTGCGATACTGATACCCTGTTCTCCGAACTACTAAGCGAATAAGATCAAATAATGGCCACCACATCCACTCTCCTTTAAATGGAGAGAAAAAAAAGGTTTATCGGTCTGACACAGAGTGTCAGTTATGTACAACGACCACGGTAAACAGTCCATTTCCAGCTGAAGGCGATAAAAACATCCATTGACATGAATAAAGAAACCTCCGTCGGACTAATCACGTGGTCACGTGATGACGTGTCAAACAAACTAAGACTTCTATAAGTTGTTTGACACGAACAAAATTAAATAAAATCTTTGAAGCGTGTTCATAAATCGTAAAACTACTCCACGCTCAACGTGATCACTCCAAACTGTGTCTCTTTGTTTATTTAAAAGGGAGTTTTTATGACTTCAGCTGAATCGGAGTTTTCAACGTGGTTGCTGTGCGATACTGATACCATGTTCTCCGAACTACTAAGCGAACAAGATCAAATAATGGCCACCACATCCACTCGCCTTTAAATGGAGAGAGAAAAGGTTTATTGGTCTGAGACAGAGTGTTAGTAATGTACAACGACCACGGTAAACAGTCCATTTTCAGCTGAAGGCGATAAAAAACATCCATTGACATGAATAAAGAAACTCCGTTCGGACTAATCACGTGGTCACGCGATGACGTGTCAAACAAACTAAGACTTCTAAAAGTTGTTTGACACGAACAAAATTAAATAAAATCTTTGAAGCGTGTTCATAAATCGTAAAACTACTCCACGCTCAACGTGATCACTCCAAACTGTGTCTCTTTGTTTATTTAAAAGGGAGTTTTTATGACTTCAGCTGAATCGGAGTTTTCAACGTGGTCGCTGTGCGATACTGATACCCTGTTCTCCGAACTACTAAGCGAATAAGATCAAATAATGGCCACCACATCCACTCTCCTTTAAATGGAGAGAAAAAAAAGGTTTATCGGTCTGACACAAGTGTCAGTAATGTACAACGACCACGGTAAACAGTCCATTTCCAGCTGAAGGCGATAAAAACATCCATTGACATGAATAAAGAAACTCCGTTCGGACTAATCACGTGGTCACGTGATGACGTGTCAAACAAACTAAGACTTCTATAAATTGTTTAACACGAACAAAATTAAATAAAATCTTTGAAGCGTGTTCATAAATCGTAAAACTACTCCACGCTCAACGTGATCACTCCAAACTGTGTCTCTTTGTTTATTTAAAAGGAAGTTTTTATGACTTTAGCTGAAATGGAGTTTTCAACGTGGTCGCTGTGCGATACTGATACCCTGTTCTCCGAACTACTAAGCGAATAAGATCAAATAATGGCCACCACATCCACTCTCCTTTAAATGGAGAGAAAAAAAGGTTTATCGGTCTGACACAGAGTGTCAGTAATGTACAACGACCACGGTAAACAGTCCATTTCCAGCTGAAGGCGATAAAAACATCCATTGACATGAATAAAGAAACTCCGTTCGGACTAATCACGTGGTCACGTGGTCACGTGATGACGTGTCAAACAAACTAAGACTTCTATAAGTTGTTTAACACGAACAAAATTAAATAAAATCTTTGAAGCGTGTTCATAAATCGTAAAACTACTCCACGCTCAACGTGATCACTCCAAACTGTGTCTCTTTGTTTATTTAAAAGGGAGTTTTTATGACTTCAGCTGAATCGGAGTTTTCAACGTGGTTGCTGTGCGATACTGATACCATGTTCTCCGAACTACTAAGCGAACAAGATCAAATAATGGCCACCACATCCACTCTCCTTTAAATGGAGAGAAAAAAAAGGTTTATCGGTCTGACACAGAGTGTCAGTTATGTACAACGACCACGGTAAACAGTCCATTTTCAGCTGAAGGCGATAAAAAACATCCATTGACATGAATAAAGAAACTCCGTTCGGACTAATCACGTGGTCACGTGATGACGTGTCAAACAAACTAAGACTTCTATAAGTTGTTTGACACGAACAAAATTAAATAAAATCTTTAAAGCGTGTTCATAAATCGTAAAACTACTCCACGCTCAACGTGATCACTCCAAACTGTGTCTCTTTGTTTATTTAAAAGGGAGTTTTTATGACTTCAGCTGAATCGGAGTTTTCAACGTGGTCGCTGTGCGATACTGATACCCTGTTCTCCGAACTACTAAGCGAATGAGATCAAATAATGGCCACCACATCCACTCTCCTTTAAATGGAGAGAAAAAAAAAAAAAGGTTTATCGGTCTGACACAGAGTGTCAGTTATGTACAACGACCACGGTAAACAGTCCATTTCCAGCTGAAGGCGATAAAAACATCCATTGACATGAATAAAGAAACTCCGTTCGGACTAATCACGTGGTCACGTGGTCACGTGATGACGTGTCAAACAAACTAAGACTTCTATAAGTTGTTTGACACTAACAAAATTAAATAAAATCTTTGAAGCGTGTTCATAAATCGTAAAACTACTCCACGCTCAACGTGATCACTCCAAACTGTGTCTCTTTGTTTATTTAAAAGGGAGTTTTTATGACTTTAGCTGAATCGGAGTTTTCAACGTGGTTGCTGTGCGATACTGATACCCTGTTCTCCGAACTACTAAGCGAATAAAATCAAATAAGGGCCACCACATCCACTCTCCTTTAAATGGAGAGAGAAAAGGTTTATCGGTCTGACACAGAGTGTTAGTAATGTACAACGACCACGGTAAACAGTCCATTTCCAGCTGAAGGCGATAAAAACATCCATTGACATGAATAAAGAAACTCCGTTCGGACTAATCACGTGGTCACGTGGTCACGTGATGACGTGTCAAACAAACTAAGACTTCTATAAGTTGTTTAACACGAACAAAATTAAATAAAATCTTTGAAGCGTGTTCATAAATCGTAAAACTACTCCACGCTCAACGTGATCACTCCAAACTGTGTCTCTTTGTTTATTTAAAAGGGAGTTTTTATGACTTTAGCTGAATCGGAGTTTTCAACGTGGTTGCTGTGCGATACTGATACCATGTTCTCCGAACTACTAAGCGAACAAGATCAAATAATGGCCACCACATCCACTCTCCTTTAAATGGAGAGAGAAAAGGTTTATTGGTCTGAGACAGAGTGTTAGTAATGTACAACGACCACGGTAAACAGTCCATTTTCAGCTGAAGGCGATAAAAAACATCCATTGACATGAATAAAGAAACTCCGTTCGGACTAATCACGTGGTCACGCGATGACGTGTCAAACAAACTAAGACTTCTAAAAGTTGTTTGACACGAACAAAATTAAATAAAATCTTTGAAGCGTGTTCATAAATCGTAAAACTACTCCACGCTCAACGTGATCACTCCAAACTGTGTCTCTTTGTTTATTTAAAAGGACATTTTTATGACTTCAGCTGAAATGGCGTTTTCAACGTGGTCGCTGTGCGATACTGATACCCTGTTCTCCGAACTACTAAGCGAATAAGATCAAATAATGGCCACCACAACCACTCTCCTTTAAATGGAGAGAAAAAAAAGGTTTATCGGTCTGACACAAAGTGTCAGTTATGTACAACGACCACGGTAAACAGTCCATTTCCAGCTGAAGGCGATAAAAACATCCATTGACATGAATAAAGAAACTCCGTTCGGACTAATCACGTGGTCACGTGATGACGTGTCAAACAAACTAAGACTTCTATAAGTTGTTTGACACGAACAAAATTAAATAAAATCTTTAAAGCGTGTTCATAAATCGTAAAACTACTCCACGCTCAACGTGATCACTCCAAACTGTGTCTCTTTGTTTATTTAAAAGGAAGTTTTTATGACTTTAGCTGAAATGGAGTTTTCAACGTGGTCGCTGTGCGATACTGATTTCCTGTTCTCCAAACTACTAAGCGAATGAAATCAAATAAGGGCCACCACATCCACTCTCCTTTAAATGGAGAGAGAAAAGGTTTATCGGTCTGACACAGAGTGTTAGTAATTTACAACGAACACGTTAAACAGTCCATTTCCAGCTAAAGGCGATAAAAAACATCCATTGACATGAATAAAGAAACTCCGTTCAGACTAATCACGTGGTCACGCGATGACGTGTCAAACAAACTAAGACTTCTATAAGTTGTTTGACACGAACAAAATTAAATAAAATCTTTGAAGCGTGTTCATAAATCGTAAAACTACTCCACGCTCAACGTGATCACTCCAAACTGTGTCTCTTTGTTTATTTAAAAGGAAGTTTTTATGACTTTAGCTGAAATGGAGTTTTCAACGTGGTCGCTGTGCGATACTGATACCCTGTTCTCCGAACTACTAAGCGAATAAGATCAAATAATGGCCACCACATCCACTCTCCTTTAAATGGAGAGAAAAAAAAGGTTTATCGGTCTGACACAGAGTGTCAGTAATGTACAACGACCACGGTAAACAGTCCATTTCCAGCTGAAGGCGATAAAAACATCCATTGACATGAATAAAGAAACTCCGTTCGGACTAATCACGTGGTCACGTGATGACGTGTCAAACAAACTAAGACTTCTATAAGTTGTTTGACACGAACAAAATTAAATAAAATCTTTAAAGCGTGTTCATAAATCGTAAAACTACTCCACGCTCAACCTGATCACTCCAAACTGTGTCTCTTTGTTTATTTAAAAGGAAGTTTTTATGACTTTAGCTGAAATGGAGTTTTCAACGTGGTCGCTGTGCGATACTGATACCCTGTTCTCCGAACTACTAAGCAAATAAGATCAAATAATGGCCACCACATCCACTCTCCTTTAAATGGAGAGAAAAAAAAGGTTTATCGGTCTGACACAGAGTGTCAGTAATGTACAACGACCACGGTAAACAGTCCATTTCCAGCTGAAGGCGATAAAAACATCCATTGACATGAATAAAGAAACTCCGTTCGGACTAATCACGTGGTCACGCGATGACGTGTCAAACAAACTAAGACTTCTAAAAGTTGTTTGACACGAACAAAATTAAATAAAATCTTTGAAGCGTGTTCATAAATCGTAAAACTACTCCACGCTCAACGTGATCACTCCAAACTGTGTCTCTTTGTTTATTTAAAAGGGAGTTTTTATGACTTCAGCTGAATCGGAGTTTTCAACGTAGTTGCTGTGCGATACTGATACCATGTTCTCCGAACTACTAAGCGAACAAGATCAAATAATGGCCACCACATCCACTCGCCTTTAAATGGAGAGAGAAAAGGTTTATTGGTCTGAGACAGAGTGTTAGTAATGTACAACGACCACGGTAAACAGTCCATTTTCAGCTGAAGGCGATAAAAAACATCCATTGACATGAATAAAGAAACTCCGTTCGGACTAATCACGTGGTCACGCGATGACGTGTCAAACAAACTAAGACTTCTAAAAGTTGTTTGACACGAACAAAATTAAATAAAATCTTTGAAGCGTGTTCATAAATCGTAAAACTACTCCACGCTCAACGTGATCACTCCAAACTGTGTCTCTTTGTTTATTTAAAAGGGAGTTTTTATGACTTCAGCTGAATCGGAGTTTTCAACGTGGTCGCTGTGCGATACTGATACCCTGTTCTCCGAACTACTAAGCGAATAAGATCAAATAATGGCCACCACATCCACTCTCCTTTAAATGGAGAGAAAAAAAAGGTTTATCGGTCTGACACAAAGTGTCAGTTATGTACAACGACCACGGTAAACAGTCCATTTCCAGCTGAAGGCGATAAAAACATCCATTGACATGAATAAAGAAACTCCGTTCGGACTAATCACGTGGTCACGTGATGACGTGTCAAACAAACTAAGACTTCTATAAGTTGTTTGACACGAACAAAATTAAATAAAATCTTTAAAGCGTGTTCATAAATCGTAAAACTACTCCACGCTCAACCTGATCACTCCAAACTGTGTCTCTTTGTTTATTTAAAAGGAAGTTTTTATGACTTTAGCTGAAATGGAGTTTTCAACGTGGTCGCTGTGCGATACTGATACCCTGTTCTCGGAACTACTAAGCGAATAAGATCAAATAATGGCCACCACATCCACTCTCCTTTAAATGGAGAGAAAAAAAAAGGTTTATCGGTCTGACACAGAGTGTTAGTAATGTACAACGACCACGGTAAACAGTCCATTTCCAGCTGAAGGCGATAAAAACATCCATTGACATGAATAAAGAAACTCCGTTCGGACTAATCACGTGGTCACGTGATGACGTGTCAAACAAACTAAGACTTCTATAAATTGTTTAACACGAACAAAATTAAATAAAATCTTTGAAGCGTGTTCATAAATCGTAAAACTACTCCACGCTCAACGTGATCACTCCAAACTGTGTCTCTTTGTTTATTTAAAAGGAAGTTTTATGACTTTAGCTGAAATGGAGTTTTTAACGTGGTCGCTGTGCGATACTGATACCCTGTTCTCCGAACTACTAAGCGAATAAGATCAAATAATGGCCACCACATCCACTCTCCTTTAAATGGAGAGAAAAAAAAGGTTTATCGGTCTGACACAGAGTGTCAGTAATGTACAACGACCACGGTAAACAGTCCATTTCCAGCTGAAGGCGATAAAAACATCCATTGACATGAATAAAGAAACTCCGTTCGGACTAATCACGTGGTCACGTGATGACGTGTCAAACAAACTAAGACTTCTATAAGTTGTTTAACACGAACAAAATTAAATAAAATCTTTAAAGCGTGTTCATAAATCGTAAAACTACTCCACGCTCAACGTGATCACTCCAAACTGTGTCTCTTTGTTTATTTAAAAGGGAGTTTTTATGACTTCAGCTGAATCGGAGTTTTCAACGTGGTCGCTGTGCGATACTGATACCCTGTTCTCCGAACTACTAAGCGAATAAGATCAAATAAGGGCCACCACATCCACTCTCCTTTAAATGGAGAGAAAAAAAAAGGTTTATCGGCCTGACACAGAGTGTCAGTTATGTACAACGACCACGGTAAACAGTCCATTTCCAGCTGAAGGCGATAAAAACATCCATTGACATGAATAAAGAAACTCCGTTCGGACTAATCACGTGGTCACGTGATGACGTGTCAAACAAACTAAGACTTCTATAAGTTGTTTGACACGAACAAAATTAAATAAAATCTTCAAGCGTGTTCATAAATTCTACTCCAAATCGTACGTGATCAAACTGTGTCTCTTTGTTTATTTAAAAGGACATTTTTATGACTTCAGCTCAAATGGCGTGATCACTCCAAACTGTGTCTCTTTGTTTATTTAAAAGGACATTTTTATGACTTCAGCTGAAATGGCGTTTTCAACGTGGTCACTGTGCGATACTGATACCCTGTTCTCCGAACTACTAAGCGAATAAGATCAAATAATGGCCACCACATCCACTCTCCTTTAAATGGAGAAAAAAAAAGGTTTATCGTCTGACACAGAGTGTCAGTAATGTACAACGACCACGGTAAACAGTCCATTTCCAGCTGAAGGCGATAAAAACATCCATTGACATGAATAAAGAAACTCCGTTTGGACTAATCACGTGGTCACGTGATGACGTGTCAAACAAACTAAGTGTAACCAATTTTAACGATATAAAAGTGAATTACAGTATAATAATAGCCTTTACTAGTAATAGACCCTGGACCAGAATCAGAAGATACCAAATTCGACAGGAGCCACGGTATTGAGCATCAAAAATGAGACAGACACAAGAGTACAATTGAGTAGCCACTCTTATATTGTTTACACTTGACAGTTTGTACAAAATGTGAAATAAACCCCAAAAGTTACAAAAATAAAAGTAGTAGTGTGCACACTAGAAAATAAAAGAATGTCCGTTGGGCCCTTAAACAAAAATAAAAGAATTGGTTCCAGTGCATTTGCTGTAGAGGTTGTGCAGTTCACCTTGTTCCAAAGATACTTGCAAGGTAAGTATTATGTGCAGGTGGATAGGGAAATCGGTGCTGGACTTTCCTCAGTGGACTTGGCTCGCCATCAGAATCACTGGAGATGTTGGTTCTGGACAACATCCGTCCTACAAAAAAACCTGACCTGCAGACCGGTCAGAAAATTTACATTCAATACCATTCATTCTCAGATGCATCAATCAGGATATAAAATGTCAAAAAACACAACCCTTTACATGTAACTTTGACATAAATCTTTGTCTCTATTCAAATATCAAATCTTCTGTCTTTCCGTTGTACAACATTCAGTCTTAAGTATATAATTTCTGAGAACTTAACATTAAAGTGCTCACACATTTACCTGCTGTTCATATGAACAGTATTTCAATCTTATGATAAATAACCAATAACGTTCAAAATATAATTTATCATAACAATATCAAAACCATATGCGAATAATAGAACAGTACCCATTCTGAGTTCAGGGTTAGGGTATTACAGAAATGTGCTTCATTTACTCTAACACTATAGGCCTATTCATGAAAGAGAAATGCACAAAAAATTACCCTCTAGTTACTTTAAACTCAGTTGAGCGACAAGAATGTATTCAAGTAAATCGCATAGTGCTAGTAAAACATTTTACATTCATCACAATTTAAATTTAAATTGGCATTAAGAACTAAATACTTCCCTTTCTTATTATATAAACATACATCAGCATAAACTGATAACCACATTATAAATATATTCAAAACGTCGCACCATAATGCACTTCAGTTTACTTATTACATTAATATCATTGTTTCCCTTCAACACACGTAAAACAAGGGATAATAGCACCTAAAATGCAACAGCTAAAATGGCGCATATCTCACCGTTGCTCCGGGTATATCAAAGTGTAACACGACGATGATGGACCTCGTGGCAACTTCCCAGACAAAAGGGCAAGTGGTTAGCCGACGTACTTCGTTCTATAACACGACTCCGGATCTTCGGCGAAGTGTGCTCCGACTCTTTTTCCTTTTAGACAAACCTCCAAAATTTTGTCCTGGTTTTGACTCCTTGCTAACACACAGCTACCCCCGTCTCTCTCGCTATGATTTTTGAAAAAACCGGAAGAAGCTGCACCCGCGCCTCGTCTCTGTGTCGACACGCTGAACGTGACTTGCGTAACCTCTGATTGGCTGCTGAGGCTACCTACACCCACGTGGGAATATGTAAACTGTGTGATGCATACAATTGCGATAAGAAAACTAAAAAAATCTGCCGATGTGAACAAATAAAGATACAGAAAATAAACAATCTCTCTCTTTTTTTCTTTTTAGTGAACTCTATTAAAATATTATCAATGGGTCTGTTATACCTGGTTACATCCTCCCCTCCTGAACCTATGCACGTCCCTGTGCATGGTGGACACTTAAATGACAATTATCCGAAAAGGCGGAGTAGGTGACTGAATAGGGTCTTCACTTATGTCTCCCGCCCAAGCTGTGGACAGTCCTTGAAAGAATGATTTCACTGCTGTGATCAAAGGACTTCCTAGTTCTGTATAATCAAGCCGTCGTGGAGGTTGACGGTTCCTCTCAGATCTCCTGACAGGATCATTTGTATCTATGTTCTCTTCTGTATCCATTATTTCATCCTTTCCACCCATTTCACTTGCTTCCTCTTTTCCTTCCTCAAGTTCTGTTCCTTTAGGACCATCATTCTCCTCATCCTTGTCAGACATAGCTGAAGGAACTGCAATTTGCTCTCCTCGGGCGTCAGAATGATTATCTGCGGGTGGATTATTTTGAATTAAGACAGGTTCATTTGCTTGTTCAGTTGGTGCGTCTCTGTTGGTGCATACGTATTCAGCATCACTCTGATGAGAAGTAGACTCTATCATCAAGGGACTATCTGAAATACTCTGGGACATATCCGGTAAGTTGTCAAAGTCTGGTGGGTTGTCATTACTTTGAGCATGTACAGGACCCTCAACAGAACAAGAGCTGGGAGGTTTGGTATACTGAGTATCTGGGACATCCGCCATGGATAGATCTGGATGAACAGGATTCTCAATGACCACGGGGACAGGGGAACTTGACCAAACAAAAGTGAATGCATCATCTTCTCCTTCTGAGGAATTCTCTTCCTCTACCACAGGATTTGCACGGGTTCCTGGCCTACGTGGTACTGACCTCTGCACAGGCTCACTGTTTTCCTCCACAGGTAAATACCCACACGGAAGCAACAGGTCCCTGTGTAGTGTCCTTAGAGGACCATCCCCAGTTTCAGGTCTAACAGTGTATACAGGAAGAGTGCCTGCTCTTTTCACCACCACATGAACGGTGGGTTCCCATTTGTCTGAGATCTTATGTTTTCCCCGGAGGCGGACATTCCTGACTAATACTCTATCTCCAGGCTCCAGGTCTGAGGCAGTGACATACTTGTCGTACCTCATTTTGTTCTTGTGAGCTATCTTTGCAGCCTTCTCCATAGCTACCTTGTAGCTTTCCTTGAGACGTGACTTGAGTCTTTGCACATACTCTGAATGAGATGAATATTGACCCTCTGGCAAGGGCAACTTGAAAACGATATCAACTGGCAGGCGAGGTTGGCGCCCGAACATAAGTTCATATGGGGTGTAGCCAGTTACCTCATTCCTAGTGCAGTTGTAGGCGTGGACTAGGGGTCTCACATGGTTACGCCAACAGGACTTGTCTTGGTTTTGGAGAGTGCCCAACATGTCCAGTAAGGTACGATTAAATCGTTCCACAGGATTACCCCTAGGGTGGTATGGGGTTGTCCGAACCTTGTGGATACCAGCTACCTGACAGAGCTCCTTGATGGTACGAGACTCAAAATCTGGGCCCTGGTCACTATGTAACTTCTCCGGGATACCATAATGTACCATAAAGTTCTCCCACAGACACTTCGCTACTGTGCGGGCCTTTTGATTGGGTGTTGGAATTGCAACCGCAAATTTAGTGAAATGATCTGTGATCACTAATATGTCCTTGGTCCCGCTTTTGTCAGCTTCCAGGGACAGGTAGTCCATACAGAGGAGCTCGAGAGGTCGCGTGGTCCTAATGTTGACTAATGGGGCTGCTTTTTCAGGCCGTGCCTTCCTCCGCACACACCTGCCACATGTCTTCACTTTCCTTTCCACATCCATGACCATCTTTGGCCAATAGAACCTGGTCCTTACAAGGTCCAGCGTCCGGTCGACTCCCATGTGTCCCATATGGTCGTGCAGGCTGGTAAGAACTGTGTTGCGGAGCTCGGCTGGAAGGACAAGCTGGTAAGTTGTCTGGGACCCCACTTGGCGTCGCCTGAACAGGATGTCATTATGGAGCTCAAGACGTTTGAATTCTCGGAGGAGAAGTGGGAGATCAGGAAGTTGGAGTGCGCAAGGTGGGGGGTGGCGTATCCCCATGTTTGATCTGACTGATAACATGTTTTATACATTGGTCAGCTCTTTGTTTAGCTGCTATCTCTGCTTCAGACAGATGGGGGATGGTTGGAAGACTCCCAAACTGTTCTTCTGATCCATAACTGTCTGGGACAGCACTGGGGGACATGGTAAGAGTCTCCACCAAAGCTACACGATCTGTGTCTCCCTTTCTCTCATCATCAGGACTGACGCTGTAGGTGAACTGTCTCTCACAGATCGCTTTCACAACTGAGTGATCCACCACATTGATGTTCATTGGATCGGAAAGGTGATCTTGTGTGAACTGTTGTATGCGTTCTCTCTCCTTTTGTGATTTCAGATCGTCTGCTAGCATTCCATGTGGTCTGCGCAATAATCCATCTGCATCTCCGTTCTGCCTTCCTGGACGATAGAGGAGTTTGAAGGAGAATGTAGACAGTGCTGCTAGCCACCTATAGCTTGTCGCGTCAAGTTTTGCCGAGGTCAGGATATATGTCAGTGGATTGCTGTCTGTAACAACGGTGAAGTGGTTGCCGTACAGATAGTCACTGAACTTTTCCGTAACTGACCACTTGAGTGCCAGGAACTCCAGCTTGTGCGCCGGATACCGACTCTCGCTTCGTGAAAGACCTCTACTTGCATACCCTATGACTCTAGGCTGGCCCTCTTGCTCCTGATACAACACAGCACCGAGCCCGGTGGTACTGGCATCGGTGTGTAGTATATAGGGCCTCTGGGGGTCAGCAAAGGCTAGGACCGGAGCTGTAGTAAGGCTCCGGATGACTGCCTCGAAGGCTTGCTGGCAATCTGGCGTCCAGCGCCCTCCAAAGGGCTCTTTGGGGTCATGGTACTGGTTTGTTTTCTGTCTGGTGTTTGTTGGTTTCGCTTTTAATTTCTTGTGGAAGGGTGGGTAGCCGGAGGTCAAACTGTGGAGGGGCTTTACTATGCCAGAGTAGCCCTTAACAAATCTCCTATAATACCCAGCGAAACCGAGGAAGGATCTCAGCTCTCGTAGAGTCTGGGGGACAGGCCATGTCTTAAGAGCTGAGATTTTCTCAGGATCTGTCTGAACGCCATCTCTGGTGACTACATGACCTAGATACCGGACTGATGTCTGGAAGAAGACACATTTTTCAGGAGACAATTTCAACCCAAACTCTTTGAGACGAGTTAGCACTCTCATGAGTCTTTCTTCGTGCTCCTCAAGGGTTCTGGAGAATACTATCACATCATCAAGGAAAACTAGCGCATCTTTCAAATGCATGTCCCCCATGCACCGTTCCATTAATCTTTGAAACGTGCTGGGGGCGTTTGTCACTCCTTGAGGCATTCTGTTGAACTCCCAGAAACCGAGTGGGCACACGAAGACTGTCTTGTTCTTGTCTGCCTCTTCAACCTCAATCTGATAGTACCCTGACTTTAAATCAAGAACAGAGAACCACTGAGAGCCATTGAGGGCTGAGAATGTGTCCTCCAGCTTCGGAAGGTTGTAGGCATCTTTTATAGTCTGAAGGTTTAAACGTCTATAATCGATGCACAACCGGACTTGGCCATTTTTCTTTCGGACTACCACTATAGGTGATGCAAATGGCGACTCGGACTCCCTAATAACTCCCGCATCCAGGAGCTCTTTGATGTGCCTTCGGACAGCTTCAATGTCCTGAGGGTGGATGGGTCGGGCACGCAGTTTGAAGGGTGTTTCATCAGAGAGTTTTATGTGGTGTCGCACCTGGTCCGTGCGGCCAAAGTCCAGGTCGTGATGCGCAAACACCTCCGGCATGCTGTTGAGCTGCCGAGTGACGCGTTGCTTCCATTCGAGTGGAACTGGGGAATCACCAAAATTGAAATTTAAAGTGGGTCCTTGGGATGACTGAGTCTCAGAGGAGTTTTGTGACTGATTAATTACACTATGCTCTTTTAGTAGAATGGTTTGATGTGCACAAATTTCTGCAATGATGCACTTTGCAGGAATGACAATGTCATGGTCAGATTCATTGCTTATGACAACCGGCAGCTTATGGGGCCGTAGCTGAGGGAAATCAACCAGACCAGTTTTTACTAGTAGGCCACCTGGCAAGGGGGAGGACGATGGGTACTCAACGACAACGGATTTCCCATCCTGGAAGCCACTGACAAGGGCGACTCCCTCCACCACTACAGTTTCCCTGGCTGGGATGACTTGGGGCATCTTGCCTTGCATCTTCATTACCCCCTGGTGGTCGTTGCTGGCCTGTTTCCGTCTTAGCTCAATGACCTTGAAAACTACTTTGTAGCCATGTGGAAGGGGCAGGCGGTTGGTTGTGTCAGTCTCTGAGTAAATGTCAAACAGCACATCTAAGGTATTGGTACCTATGAGCATAAGAGATTGTGAAGTGTCAGGAACAACCAGGGCAAGCGTGTTTATGTCTATTGGAATTCCTATGAAGTCTTTTGGAAAGGTTATGGTCATTTCTACATAGCCAAAATAAGGCACTAGCTGGCCATTTGCACCTTCCACTTCCAAGAGGTCATGAAGGGGTTTAATCGTCTGTTCTGAGAGGTGTTGCTTGTAAAATGACTCAGGTATGGTGGTAACTTGCGAGCCTGAGTCAAGAAGACAGTTGACCTCCTCCCCTCTTACAGTCACTTGAGCTGTGCTCTTGACACCAACCAGCTGGTTGGGGAGTCTAAACAGTGGGTCCTGCTTTGAATATTGTAGGCTAGAACACGCTTGAGCTTTAATGTTGTGCGCTGGTCTATTGATTTTGTCCTTCTTAACAGGAGTTTTGTCCTCATTGTTTATATCGGAGGGACACTGTTGACTCTCCTCAGCCCCTGTTTGTCCCACAACAGGAACTGTTAGTCGTTTAAAGACGTGTTTGAACCATTTTGTGTTTCCCACTGGTGCTGTTTCTTTTCTAGCTGCCTCTTCTTTTCTGCTACTAGACGGGGATTGGCAGGGTCGTTGCAAGAGGGGGCAATGTGCCCATCTTCGCCACAATTAAAACAGTACCAGGGCTTGGGTTTGTATGTCTGTTTCTTTTTGGCGTGTCTTTGCATGCCTGTATCTGTGTCGTCTGGATTTGACATTTTGCTCTGAGGCTTCCCTGCAGATCCCTTACTGTTAGCTCCTTTTGTCTTTTTCTGTGACATAAATGTAGTTAGTTGGTTTTGCAGGCATGCCACCTGCCTCCTCAGATCCTCAATAGCACTGATGCTACTCACACTCTTCTCCTCTGGTTCACCAACATATGCACCATGAAACTGCACCTGAGCCTTTTGTTTCGTGATGCCAATATGTTTTTTCATGCGACTGGACTTTGCTTGCTGTCTGTCTTCTTCAGAACGAATCATTACCAAGAGGTCTGAGAACTTGGGTGGGCTACTCTTCTTTTGCTCTAGTTGCAAAGTGCTGAGCAAGGTGTTATCCCAACACCCCCTGCAGAATTGTTTAAGGAGATGTTTGTCCACTTCTCCGTGTGCAACTCCCCCTCTCTTTGTGGCTCGGTTTAAGACTAGCTGGAGACGATGAAGGTAAGTGGACGGTTTCTCGCCTGAGTCTTGGAGGGTGTTCAGGAATTGAGCAAAAAGCTCCTCTCCATCTTCCACCGTACCAAAAGCTGAGTCTAAGAGCTGTAAATAGGCTGCAGGTGGGGACTCAGGCCGCAGACCTTTAACTACATCAGCTGCTGGAGGGAGCAAGTTTTCAAGGATCTTTCTGGATATTTGCAGGGGAGACATACTAAGATCATTTTGAAGCAACTCAATATGTGTTCGCCATGTGTCATAATCCGTTTCATGGTTAGGTGTGGGAGTCTTTCCTGAGAAGGTGCGGAGTCTCACCTGGGTTTGCATGTGCTGGACAGAGTCCTGCCTCCGTACGATATGCTCAACCACGACCTTCTGAACGTCAGGTGGGTTCACATCACTTAATGAAAAGGACGGTGCTCTCTTTGCATTAGTGAGGGTGACATGACCAGTGGCAACATTGTTGCTCGGTGTATCGTCGGAAAATGAGGTGTGAAGCTGTGGCTCTTCCTGAGCAGGCGGGGATAAAACAGTGGTCTCAACCCGTGTGGGGGAGGAACCTTCAGCCATGTGTTGCAAGGCCTCAACATCTTCCCCGATCTGAGACATCATTTCTTTCAACACCTCACTATAGTCCTTCCCGCTCATCTTAGCTAATCGTTTGAGCTCAGCTAAGTATGTCTTAGTAGCATTACTTCCAACCTTGGTAGCGTCACGTGCTACTGAGTGTCTTGACTTCATAGAGAACAGGGAGCTCCTTGTGTCGTGCACGTGTACGGTAAGTGAGGTTCTAAACTTTCTATAGCTGAACCACTAGAATACTCAACGATCAGGTTTTGAAAGAACTCAGACTGTGAATCATCAACCAAAAGGACTCTATCGATTTTACCATACTGTTTAAGAAAGTCCATCACTTGTTCATCTTGTTCAGCTTCCTGAGTTATCCCACTAACAATAACTGCGTTTGGAATTTTGACACCAGATTCTTGTATGAAATCCATACTGGTCATTATCCCAATATTGATGCTCAAATCAATTGGCTCCTGGCTGGCTCGCCACTTCTGTAACCAATTTTAACGATATAAAAGTGAATTACAGTATAATAATAGCCTTTACTAGTAATAGACCCTGGACCAGAATCAGAAGATACCAAATTCGACAGGAGCCACGGTATTGAGCATCAAAAATGAGACAGACACAAGAGTACAATTGAGTAGCCACTCTTATATTGTTTACACTTGACAGTTTGTACAAAATGTGAAATAAACCCCAAAAGTTACAAAAATAAAAGTAGTAGTGTGCACACTAGAAAATAAAAGAATGTCCGTTGGGCCCTTAAACAAAAATAAAAGAGTTGGTTCCAGTGCATTTGCTGTAGAGGTTGTGCAGTTCACCTTGTTCCAAAGATACTTGCAAGGTAAGTATTATGTGCAGGTGGATAGGGAAATCGGTGCTGGACTTTCCTCAGTGGACTTGGCTCGCCATCAGAATCACTGGAGATGTTGGTTCTGGACAACATCCGTCCTACAAAAAAACCTGACCTGCAGACCGGGTCAGAAAATTTACATTCAATACCATTCATTCTCAGATGCATCAATCAGGATATAAAATGTCAAAAAACACAACCCTTTACATGTAACTTTGACATAAATCTTTGTCTCTATTCAAATATCAAATCTTCTGTCTTTCCGTTGTACAACATTCAGTCTTAAGTATATAATTTCTGAGAACTTAACATTAAAGTGCTCACACATTTACCTGCTGTTCATATGAACAGTATTTCAATCTTATGATAAATAACCAATAACGTTCAAAATATAATTTATCATAACAATATCAAAACCATATGCGAATAATAGAACAGTACCCATTCTGAGTTCAGGGTTAGGGGTATTACAGAAATGTGCTTCATTTACTCTAACACTATAGGCCTATTCATGAAAGAGAAATGCACAAAAAATTACCCTCTAGTTACTTTAAACTCAGTTGAGCGACAAGAATGTATTCAAGTAAATCGCATAGTGCTAGTAAAACATTTTACATTCATCACAATTTAAATTTAAATTGGCATTAAGAACTAAATACTTCCCTTTCTTATTATATAAACATACATCAGCATAAACTGATAACCACATTATAAATATATTCAAAACGTCGCACCATAATGCACTTCAGTTTACTTATTACATTAATATCATTGTTTCCCTTCAACACACGTAAAACAAGGGATAATAGCACCTAAAATGCAACAGCTAAAATGGCGCATATCTCACCGTTGCTCCGGGTATATCAAAGTGTAACACGACGATGATGGACCTCGTGGCAACTTCCCAGACAAAAGGGCAAGTGGTTAGCCGACGACTTGCCGTTCTATAACACGACTCCGGATCTTCGCCGAAGTGTGCTCCGACTCTTTTTCTTTTAGACAAACCTCCAAAATTTTGTCCTGGTTTTGACTCCTTGCTAACACACAGCTACCCCCGTCTCTCTCGCTATGATTTTTGAAAAAAAACCGGAAGAAGCTGCACCCGCGCCTCGTCTCTGTGTCGACACGCTGAACGTGACTTGCGTAACCTCTGATTGGCTGCTGAGGCTACCTACACCCACGTGGGAATATGTAAACTGTGTGATGCATACAATTGCGATAAGAAAACTAAAAAAATCTGCCGATGTGAACAAATAAAGATACAGAAAATAAACAATCTCTCTCTTTTTTTCCTTTTAGTGAACTCTATTAAAATATTATCAATGGGTCTGTTATACCTGGTTACATAAGACTTCTATAAGTTGTTTGACATGAACAAAATTAAATAAAATCTTTGAAGCGTGTTCATAAATCGTAAAACTACTCCACGCTCAACCTGATCACTCCAAACTGTGTCTCTTTGTTTATTTAAAAGGAAGTTTTTATGACTTTAGCTGAAATGGCGTTTTCAACGTGGTCGCTGTGCGAAACTGCTACCCTGTTCTCCGAACTACTAAGCGAATAAGATCAAATAATGGCCACCACATCCACTCTCCTTTAAATGGAGAGAGAAAAGGTTTATTGGTCTGAGACAGAGTGTTAGTAATGTACAACGACCACGGTAAACAGTCCATTTCCAGCTGAAGGCGATAAAAACATCCATTGACATGAATAAAGAAACTCCGTTCGGACTAATCACGTGGTCACGTGATGACGTGTCAAACAAACTAAGACTTCTATAAGTTGTTTAACACGAACAAAATTAAATAAAATCTTTGAAGCGTGTTCATAAATCGTAAAACTACTCCACGCTCAACCTGATCACTGCAAATTGTGTCTCTTTGTTTATTTAAAAGGGAGTTTTTATGACTTCAACTGAATCGGAGTTTTCAACGTGGTCGCTGTGCGATACTGATACCCTGTTCTCCGAACTACTAAGCGAATAAGATCAAATAAGGGCCACCACATCCACTCTCCTTTAAATGGAGAGAGAAAAGGTTTATCGGTCTGACACAGAGTGTCAGTAATGTACAACGACCACGGTAAACAGTCCATTTCCAGCTGAAGGCGATAAAAAAGATCCATTGACATGAATAAAGAAACTCCGTTCGGACTAATCGCGTGGTCACGTGATGACGTGTCAAACAAAGTAAGACTTCTATAAGTTGTTTGACACGAACAAAATTAAATAAAATCTTCGAAGCGTGTTCATAAATCGTAAAACTACTCCACGCTCAACGTGATCACTCCAAACTGTGTCTCTTTGTTTATTTAAAAGGACATTTTTATGACTTCAGCTGAAATGGCGTTTTCAACGTGGTCGCTGTGCGATACTGATACCCTGTTCTCCGAACTACTAAGCGAATAAGATCAAATAATGGCCACCACATCCACTCTCCTTTAAATGGAGAGAAAAAAAGGTTTATCGTCTGACACAGAGTGTCAGTAATGTACAACGACCACGGTAAACAGTCCATTTCCAGCTGAAGGCGATAAAAACATCCATTGACATGAATAAAGAAACTCCGTTCGGACTAATCACGTGGTCACGTGATGACGTGTCAAACAAACTAAGACTTCTATAAGTTGTTTGACATGAACAAAATTAAATAAAATCTTTGAAGCGTGTTCATAAATCGTAAAACTACTCCACGCTCAACCTGATCACTCCAAACTGTGTCTCTTTGTTTATTTAAAAGGAAGTTTTTATGACTTTAGCTGAAATGGAGTTTTCAACGTGGTCGCTGTGCGAAACTGCTACCCTGTTCTCCGAACTACTAAGCGAATAAGATCAAATAATGGCCACCACATCCACTCTCCTTTAAATGGAGATAAAAAAAAGGTTTATCGGTCTGACACAGAGTGTCAGTAATGTACAACGACCACGGTAAACAGTCCATTTCCAGCTGAAGGCGATAAAAACATCCATTGACATGAATAAAGAAACTCCGTTCGGACTAATCGCGTGGTCACGTGATGACGTGTCAAACAAAGTAAGACTTCTATAAGTTGTTTGACACGAACAAAATTAAATAAAATCTTTGAAGCGTGTTCATAAATCGTAAAACTACTCCACGCTCAACGTGATCACTCCAAACTGTGTCTCTTTGTTTATTTAAAAGGGAGTTTTTATGACTTCAGCTGAATCGGAGTTTTCAACGTGGTCGCTGTGCGATACTGATACCCTGTTCTCCGAACTACTAAGCGAATGAAATCAAATAAGGGCCACCACATCCACTCTCCTTTAAATGGAGAGAGAAAAGGTTTATCGGTCTGACACAGAGTGTTAGTAATTTACAACGAACACGTTAAACAGTCCATTTCCAGCTGAAGGCGATAAAAACATCCATTGACATGAATAAAGAAACTCCGTTCGGACTAATCACGTGGTCACGTGGTCACGTGATGACGTGTCAAACAAACTAAGACTTCTATAAGTTGTTTAACACGAACAAAATTAAATAACATCTTTGAAGCGTGTTCATAAATCGTAAAACTACTCCACGCTCAACCTGATCACTCCAAACTGTGTCTCTTTGTTTATTTAAAAGGGAGTTTTTATGACTTCAGCTGAATCGGAGTTTTCAACGTGGTCGCTGTGCGATACTGATACCCTGTTCTCCAAACTACTAAGCGAATGAAATCAAATAAGGGCCACCACATCCACTCTCCTTTAAATGGAGAGAAAAAAGGTTTATCGGTCTGACACAGAGTGTCAGTTATGTACAACGAACACGTTAAACAGTCCATTTCCAGCTGAAGGCGATAAAAAACATCCATTGACATGAATAAAGAAACTCCGTTCGGACTAATCACGTGGTCACGCGATGACGTGTCAAACAAACTAAGACTTCTAAAAGTTCTTTGACACGAACAAAATTAAATAAAATCTTTGAAGCGTGTTCATAAATCGTAAAACTACTCCACGCTCAACGTGATCACTCCAAACTGTGTCTCTTTGTTTAATTAAAAGGGAGTTTTTATGACTGCAGCTGAATCGGAGTTTTCAACGTGGTCGCTGTGCGATACTGATACCCTGTTCTCCGAACTACTAAGCGAATAAGATCAAATAATGGCCACCACATCCACTCTCCTTTAAATGGAGAGAGAAAAAAGGTTTATCAGTCTGACACAGAGTGTTAGTAATGTACAACGACCACGGTAAACAGTCCATTTCCAGTTGAAGGCGATAAAAAAACATCCATTGACATGAATAAAGAAACTCCGTTCGGACTAATCACGTGGTCACGTGATGACGTGTCAAACAAACTAAGACTTCTATAAGTTGTTTGACACGAACAAAATTAAATAAAATCTTCGAAGAGTGTTCATAAATCGTAAAACTACTCCGCTCAACGTGATCACTCCAAACTGTGTCTCTTTGTTTAATTAAAAGGGAGTTTTTATGACTGCAGCTGAATCGGAGTTTTCAACGTGGTCGCTGTGCGATACTGATACCCTGTTCTCCGAAGTACTAAGCGAATGAAATCAAATAAGGGCCACCACATCCACTCTCCTTTAAATGGAGAGAAAAAAAAGGTTTATCGGTCTGACACAGAGTGTCAGTAATGTACAACGACCACGGTAAACAGTCCATTTCCAGCTGAGGGCGATACAAACACCCATTGATATGAATAAAGAAACTCCGTTCGGACTAATCACGTGGTCACGTGATGACGTGTCAAACAAACTAAGACTTCTAAAAGTTCTTTGACACGAACAAAATTAAATAAAATCTTTGAAGCGTGTTCATAAATCGTAAAACTTCTCCGCTCAACGTGATCACTCCAAACTGTGTCTCTTTGTTTATTTAAAAGGGAGTTTTTATGACTTCAGCTGAATCGGAGTTTTCAACGTGGTCGCTGTGCGATACTGATACCCTGTTCTCCAAACTACTAAGCGAATAAGATTAAATAAGGGCCACCACATCCACTCTCCTTTAAATGGAGAGAAAAAAAGGTTTATCGGTCTGACACAGAGTGTCAGTAATGTACAGCGACCACGGTAAACAGTCCATTTCCAGCTGAAGGCGATAAAAACATCCATTGACATGAATAAAGAAACTCCGTTCGGACTAATCACGTGGTCACGTGATGACGTGTCAAACAAACTAAGACTTCTAAAAGTTGTTTGACACAAACAAAATTAAAATCTTTGAAGCGCGTTCATAAATCGTAAAACTACTCCACGCTCAACGTGATCACTCCAAACTGTGTCTCTTTGTTTAATTAAAAGGGAGTTTTTATGACTGCAGCTGAATCGGAGTTTTCAACGTGGTCGCTGTGCGATACTGATACCCTGTTCTCCGAACTACTAAGCGAATAAGATGAAATAAGGGCCACCACATCCACTCTCCTTTAAATAGAGAGAGAAAAGGTTTATCGGTCTGACACAGAGTGTCAGTAATGTACAACGACCACGGTAAACAGTCCATTTCCAGCTGAAGGCGATAAAAACATCCATTGACATGAATAAAGAAACTCCGTTCGGACTAATCACGTGGTCACGTGATGACGTGTCAAACAAACTAAGACTTCTATAAGTTGTTTAACACGAACAAAATTAAATAAAATCTTTGAAGCGTGTTCATAAATCGTAAAACTACTCCGCTCAACGTGATCACTCCAAACTGTGTCTCTTTGTTTAATTAAAAGGGAGTTTTTATGACTGCAGCTGAATCGGAGTTTTCAACGTGGTCGCTGTGCGATACTGATACCCTGTTCTCCGAACTACTAAGCGAATAAGATGAAATAAGGGCCACCACATCCACTCTCCTTTAAATAGAGAGAGAAAAGGTTTATCGGTCTGACACAGAGTGTCAGTAATGTACAACGACCACGGTAAACAGTCCATTTCCAGCTGAAGGCGATACAAACACCCATTGATATGAATAAAGAAACTCCGTTCGGACTAATCACGTGGTCACGTGATGACGTGTCAAACAAACTAAGACTTCTAAAAGTTCTTTGACACGAACAAAATTAAATAAAATCTTTGAAGCGTGTTCATAAATCGTAAAACTACTCCACGCTCAACGTGATCACTCCAAACTGTGTCTCTTTGTTTATTTAAAAGGAAGTTTTTATGACTTCAGCTGAAATGGAGTTTTCAACGTGGTCGCTGAGCGATACTGATACCCTGTTCTCCGAACTACTGAGCGAATAAGATCAAATAAGTGCCACCACATCCACTCTCCTTTAAATGGAGAGAGAAAAGGTTTATCGGTCTGACACAGAGTGTCAGTTATGTTACAACGACCACGGTAAACAGTCCATTTCCAGCTGAAGGCGATACAAACACCCATTGATATGAATAAAGAAACTCCGTTCGGACTAATCACGTGGTCACGTGATGACGTGTCAAACAAACTAAGACTTCTATAAGTTGTTTGACACGAACAAAATTAAATAAAATCTTTGAAGCGTGTTCATAAATCGTAAAACTACTCCACGCTCAACGTGATCACTCCAAACTGTGTCTCTTTGTTTATTTAAAAGGACATTTTTATGACTTCAGCTGAAATGGCGTTTTCAACGTGGTCGCTGTGCGATGCTGATACCCTGTTCTCCGAACTACTGAGCGAATAAGATCAAATAATGGCCACCACATCCACTCTCCTTTAAATGGAGAGAAAAAAAGGTTTATCGGTCTGACACAGAGTGTCAGTAATGTACAACGACCACGTTAAACAGTCCATTTCCAGCTGAAGGCGATACAAACACCCATTGACATGAATAAAGAAACTCCGTTCGGACTAATCACGTGGTCACGTGATGACGTGTCAAACAAACTAAGACTTCTAAAAGTTGTTTGACACGAACAAAATTAAATAAAATCTTTGAAGCATGTTCATAAATCGTAAAACTACTCCACGCTCAACGTGATCACTCCAAACTGTGTCTCTTTGTTTATTTAAAAGGAAGTTTTTATGACTTCAGCTGAAATGGAGTTTTCAACGTGGTCGCTGTGCGATACTGATACCCTGTTCTCCGAACTACTGAGCGAATAAGATCAAATAAGGGCCACCACATCCACTCTCCTTTAAATGGAGAGAGAAAAGGTTTATCGGTCTGACAAAGTGTGAGTGTCAGTAATGTACAACGACCACGTTAATGTCACCAAGCCAGCAGAAGGAGCTCTTACCTCTGGCTGATCTGTGATCACAAATGCTGTAGCAGGCTCCTCACCTGCAGGTTGTGTTGTTAGCTTGTCATTGGATTTTCATTCCTAGTTTTCCTAGTGTTTCCAGAGTAATAGATTCTTTTATTTTGACCCTGCCTGTCTTTTGATACTGTGATTGTTTGCTGCCTGACCCGACCTCTGCCTGTTTTTGGATTTTGTTGTTGCCTTGCTTCTTACACTTCTTTTTGCTGTGATTTGACGCCTGCCAGTTTTGACCATGCCTTTGCTCAATAAAAGTCTGCGAATGGATCCGCACGCCTCAGACCCCTGAATCATGACAGTAACCATTAACGGAAGTAGTAGTAATGGTACGGAGAATGCACTGTAAATTTACGTAATTTTCTGTTTTTAAATTGAAGGAAACGTCTGTAATTTTACCACAAAATGACCTGGTAATTTTCTGCCAGCAATTTCTTCGTTTTTTTAAGTAATATTTTTTACAGTGTGACCTTATACATAATTTTATCTGACTCCAATCTTTCGTGATTTTAGTTACTTATTTAAATGTAACTGCTGATCCCTCTAGTTGTGATTAAATTTGGATCATTAATTAACTATAATATTTCCTAGTTTCGACTTATCGTTCGTTAGGAGTCTGGGTCGTTTATAGACCTTGTTTGGTCAGAACAGACACATCTGGGCTAGTCCAGGTTTTAGTCAGAGGCTACCCCGTAGATCGCTTACCTTAATGCAGCCATCTCCTCGATAGACTCAAAAAGAGTAATTATTGATGCGTTCTCTAAGTAATAGCATGCTAAGCCAGTTTGGTGGCCAGAAGTCAAGATCTCAAAAATGTGCCCCTGGCTCCATCCATTGACCGTTGATCTGACTCACCCTAGCACGCCAACAATGCGGAAAACCTCAGAAGTCACTAACCTACTAGAAAAGTTATTTCAGACAATATTATAAGTTTACCAAGATTAATGTTTATTTTGCCAGGCAAGAATAGATTCCAAATTGGTATAATTGATAAACATTTGCACAACTGATCAGCAGTACAAAAATAACACAAAACAAAATAAAACAAACTTTAAAATGTCAGTATACCTGGTCTTTAAAAAGTACATAGTGTAGTGTATCAGGACACACACCACACTACGGGCCGATCTGGCTACAGAATCACGCCTTGTTGTGTTTTGTCACTTTCCTTATATACTCAGACCAGACAAAGAGATCCCAAATGTAGTTATAAAAACCTTTTGGGGTTTAGGTTCCCGTGCTCCAGTGTCACACCTGCCTGGAACACGTTCAGAGACCCAAAAGGAGGGCACACCTCCTTCTCAACAGAACACAGTTCTACCAAGTTCTTAATCTTTTCCATAATATAAGTGATTACTGTGAAATTGAGACCAATTTAACAATCGCACTGAGACCTTTCAAATGAGACCAAACATAAGAGTGAAGAACAATAGGTTCACAAGACACATGATATATAATGCCTTATTCTTAATGAACTTTTTAACCAACTTATTTTGAGCAGAAGGAGGGGAAGCAGGAAGAGCAGAGGTGAAGAGGGTATCGTAAACACAAGAGGGGGGTGGGGGGTTGGGGGTGTTGTTTTCTCTCTTTTTGAAGTCCTTTTGTTCCTTTGGATATCCATTCTCAGATCAGTCTTAATGCATATACAGGTTTTGATTCACCTCCTTACACAGTTCTCTCAAAAGCACAGATGATATTAAGTTAAACCAACAGCTGTAGTAAATAATCTCATGTTAAAGACTTTTATATGACAGTCAACATACCTGAGTAATAATCACAACCCAATATTAATACTTTACCTCACTGCAGAACTGAGCTGGTGTTGGAGCATCCATATATGGAAGGGTAATTAGTGCAACCACTGGGAACCTGTTAATATCAAGTATTTTCCTTTAAAAAATGCAAGAAAGAACAGTTCAAGAAGCACATACTTCTGGTAGACAGTCAAATCTCCTGTTCACACAAAGAAAGGAATGCAGTTTTGATCAAAAGCAGGTTCTGTTCTAAGTTCAGTAAATCCGTTCAAGTGTCCACTAAAAACTTATATCAAAAGTCTTGATACAAAAACACTGTAGAACATCCCAAAAGTCAACTATAAAATAGAGAATAGAAAAAAATAAGAAATAGAAAAGGCCTCACAGAAATGGTTTAACACACAAAATAGTAAAATCAGTGCTGTCAAAAAATTGCTTTATTTTAAGAACAACAAAAATACTGTCTGTGTATTCTTCCGAATGGCAACTGTAGATGAACAAAAATAAAGCTCTTTTCATAGTCGAATACTTACGTACACTTTTTCAGCGCACAACTATTTTCTACAGTGTACTATTCCTGTGTGGCCAAATCTCATTCTCGATTTTACTACTTCATCTCTTCTGTTTTTTTCCCTGCACTTCGCATCTCTCCCACTTTCCTTTGAATTCTGTAAAACTATATCTACCTTTTTTATCCCATTGTTTTTTTCCACATTTCGTTCATTTCGTTACTTTTATTTACAATTAAATATTGTTGTTATTTTTAGCTGCTTCTTATCTCCTCTATTGCTAATAATATTGCAATAATTTCCCCTGTATAAGCAGATCTGGGACAGTAAACACTACTGCTACCTTATTGTCTAAACTCTTTGATGCATCTGTGTAAATTTGAACATAACTGTATATATTAATATTATTTCTGCACATTATATAAATTACACTCCTCAACCTTGTTTTTATGTACAAACTATTTAAAATCTACTGTAGTATCTGAAAATAACCAACTGGTAGTGGTACTGTTGGGCTAACATTTAATTGATTAAATTTAAGTTCTGTTGCTTTCTGTATCACTGTGCATCCAAAACCTTTAATTTTCCTCCTCTCTTTTTCCTCCATGATTATGACCATGTAAATGAATCTAATAATTCACTGACAATTGAACCCTTCTTGACTTTTTGCTGTCTCAGATCATTTTACTGATTTGGGTTCTCTGGACAGTTTTTATTCAGATCGGGGCTGGTCCTCTAAGTCACCCCAAAAACCTTTGACAATCACAGCTTTTTCACAGAAAGTTTAACATTGTTTGACCAGTTATCTTATTTAAATTACTATCTGAATTAATTGAAGAAGCAACATAAATGAGCCTAGAAATACCTTCTGCTTTAGCCAACAGAGCATGACCTTTTTTACATTTTGATTGATCACAGGATTGCAATTTATTGAGATTCTCTCCTGCTCATTTTTTTTTTTTTTTTTTTAAGATATAACCATACCTAAATAGACTGGAGTATCCTTTACATGAATATAACAAATGGACGTGTCATGACAACTATTCAAGGCTAACAATTCCCATATTTGTAAATTCAAGTAAACACACTGAGGTGCTAGAAAAAAATTTCAATAATTCTGATGGCTGACTGATTTTTAAAGGCATTTTTTAAAAGAGTTTCCCCTTCAACTTGAATTGCTGAGCAACAATAAGAAAAAGATAAACTGAAACTGGGCAACCTTGCCTTGCACCTCATAGAAAATCTTGTGTGGTGCCTTGACTTAATTTTACTATCTATCCCCACCTTCATAAATTGTTTTCATGACATTGCAAAATAGCTTCAAAACCCAAAGCGTTCTAAACAATAATAATAATAAAAAAATTAAATGTATGTAAAAGGCTTTTTTTTTAATCTAAAAGCAATATAAAACTATCATCTTTAATGATCAGAATAATCAATTAGATCAAAAATAAGTCTGATAATATTAAATATATGTATTTTTCTCATAAAGATAATTTTCAGTTTGATTTTCATCAGGAAGAAGAAGAAGAAGAAGAAGAAGAAGAAGAAGAAGAAGACGAAGAACGGCATTGACGTCATATTTGGGCGACACGAAGGCAGGAACTTTGCGCATGATTTTGTGCTTCTGTCGAATAGCAAAGGTAAAACACTGTAGGTTTTTGTGTCGTCGTCTTCTATATGTATGTAAAACATTTTCAAGGTCGTTATCAATGGCTGTGTCTATGGTAGTGAAAATCGATTATTTTTAATGAAGTTAATTTAGAAAGCGACACGTTAAGAATGTGTGGTCGTTAGTCTTTAGCTTGACATAATTGGTTCTGTACAGATACAGATGGTTCTGTACAGATGGTCTTACCGATATCTTATGACTTTTATCCAACAGGCATAGCAATATGATAGACACGGAGAAGTGTTCCTCGGGAGGGGATGCCGCCTGTTCAAACCATAGTGATAAGAAAGAGAACGAAAAAAAGAAGAGATCTCGGGTGAAACAGCTGCTGACCGAAGTGAAGAAGCAGGTTGAATTTTGGTTTGGTGATGTGAATCTTCACAAGGACAGATTCATGAAGAATGTTATCGAACAGTCACGAGATGGATGTACATATCAGTGTTATGTTCATATCTCATGATGCACATTAATACAATATGATGCACTTACCTTTTTTATTGTTTTACTGTAGATGTTGACATATCCGTGCTGACGTCATTCAACCGAATGAAAAAATTGACCACAGATGTCAAGTTGATAGCCCGGGCTCTTAAAAATTCAGCAGTAGTGGAGGTATGGCTTGCCCGATTTGAATTTTTGTTTTAATTTTTGTAATGGTAATAATGTTAACTGTTACGTTATCTTAAGGTAAATCTTCAGGGAACACATGTACGGCGAAAGGATCCACTTGGTGAAAGCCCAAAAGATGTAGACAACCGTACAGTTTATGTGGTAGTTTATAAGTCCACATTAATATAACATTATTTTTTACTTTCATGTTGTCTGAATGAATCTAATGTATACCCTCTTAAATTTATTGTGTTTTCAGGAGTTGTTGCCAAAGTCAGTGACTCATGTTTGGCTGGAGCGTGTGTTCAGCAAGTGTGGAAATGTGGTTTATGTTAGTATCCCTAGGTACAAGTCCACAGGACACCCTAAAGGCTTTGCATTTGTGGAATTTGAGACAGAGGAACAAGCACAAAAAGCTATTGAGGTAACTTGTGTGCTTTATAAATGTACTATATTGTTAGTATTATTAAAACATTGGAGTATTGTAGGCCTATTTAGGCCTAAAAAATAAGGTTTTGGGCATACTAACAGGATCCTATAAACCAGTGGTTCTCAAACTTTTTACATCCCCCACTTAGAACGCAATCATACCTTTGCCATTGCGGCTAAGTATTTTCCACCTAAAGAGAATAATTAAACCCCAAATTTTTATTCTGTCATCATTTACTCACCCTTGAGTAGTTCCAAATCTGTATTAATTTCTTTGTTCTGCCAGACACAAAGAAAGGTACTCGAGGGTGAATATATGATGACAGAATACATTTTTTTTGGGTGAACTATTCTTTAAATTGATGTACAAGAGCATTTTTATTTTACCTTAGGCAGAGTTTTTCTAACCTCATATTCTATGGCATATGGTATGTCATATTCTGGCAAAACAAAGTGAAATTTAAAGTGAAATTTAAAGTGAAATTTAAAGTGAAATTTAAAACAAATAACTGCAAGTAGGAGGCGGTAAGTCACAGTCATGTCATTCATTTGTTCATTTATTCAGTAAGGAGGCTGTAGTTAAGGGTTGTTAATCACTGACTCTCTGAATCTTTCAAAGCTAACGTTACAGATTCCTTCACGAAAAACACAGCTGTTGCTTGGAGACACAGTTCTGTTGCAGATTTTGGTGGAACTATTATTATTTAGCTGTAAAATATAAAACACAATATTGATAATAATGGTTTGAAAATGAATGCTACATTTAAAACATTTAATATTGTGTTCTTGCATTTTAAATGTGAAAAACAATAAATTGCACAGGGTATGTTTAATTATCAACAAAGGTTTCTAAAATCAATCAAGTGTAGTCTGACAACATTTGATCTTTATGCTATTGATTGAAATCTACTTTAAAGATATAATGAACAGCAGTGCAATTTGCTAAAGCAGCATATTTAGCGGCATCCAATCATACTCAAGCTGCTTGTTTGGATGCAGTCTTTTTTGACCACAAAAGATGAGGTAATTTGATTTCATTTGACCGTTTACGCCACTTGAATTTTCCTGTTTTTATGCCAGAACTGGCATTTTGGTTTGATTTTATTTAATTTTTTTAGTTGACATAGAATTAAATTACTATCAAAACTCAGCATTTTCTTCGCATACCCCCTCCATGTGCCTCATTTGAGAACCAATGCTATAAACAGGTATTGTTGGGATAAGTATGCAAACAGAATTAGATGTAATAATGCAGTATAAAGTAACACAATACGGTTCAATTGCATGTTGGAGTAAAATATACTCAAAAGTATGGTATGTTTTATTTAAAATGACAGATGCTGAACAATCCTCCAGAAGATGCTCCAAGGAAGCCAGGGATGTTCCCTAAGACTTGTAAGAAAAAGACTATACCTTTTCAGGCTATCCAGGACACACAAGGTAACATATCAATATGTATTATGATAAGGCTGCTTGTATATATTACAGTTAAGGGTGTAATGTTACACTCACCATGTATCGGTTCATGGGCATTTTCCAAATCAAAGCAATTATCCTTATCTCTTTGTCATTGGAGATTTTGGAATAAGCAGGGCCTGTGTGTGCCATTATGTGGTTGTTTGGAATGCACTTGTCAAAGGGAGCGATGTAATTTTCCCATTATCTTCAGCTGGGATGTTCCGTTGACAACAAAGCACGAATTGTGGAGATTTGTTTTGCCAGTTTGTTGGGTTTTTTTTGCCATCACATTCTGAATAATCTATATCTAAGCAGCTCTTGTTTTACTTTAAGGTTATGAGGAAGATGCCAAGAAAAAGAAGAAAAAAAGGTCTCGAAATGATCTCAAAAACAGTGCTTCTAAAGAAATGACTGTAAATGAGATGGACAAAGAAGGAATGTTAGGGAATGCAGTTACCAGTGAGCTAAAGAAGCAATCATCAGATGAATATAAAATGGAAAACCCTTCAATGCTGGTCAACAGCACAAGCAAGAATACTGAGAAGAAAAGACGAAGATCACGCAGTTCTGAGGCATTAGTTGGAGAAGACCAAGATGAGATGTCATCCAAAATAAGAAAAGTAGAAGAGGAGGAGAGTGAGATGAAAGGTAGTTTTTTTTTTTTTTTTTTTTTTTTAAAAAGGTTTATGTAGCATCTCGGGAATCACACAATTATAAACTTGGTTTTGAGCAGCTTGTCAGTTAACTACGGCTCTGTGTAGTAAATGCCACTTCATGTGAAAGCATGATTTACAACTTGTTACAGAACCCACTTTACTGACAAGATGCACATGAATATATTAGATGTGACTTATCGTGCCGCCCTAGCCTCAAACTCACTCACTGGTCAGTAAATCTGAGAATTTATTAGTTCACAGTGAATGTATTCATGCAGAGTGAAAATTTAATTATATGTGATTTTCTATATAGTGATTTTCTTGCAATGTAGAGCATTGCTCTCCCACTTAGAGGTGGCAGTCATATCGTCGTTTTATTTTAAATGGAGTGAGTCACCTCATGGGAGCTGACATGGTGATATTGCATAACCTGTAAAACTATGCTGTTGCTTTATCCCAGCATTATTCCTCTTATTGGACACTTTTGCTTATGACATATGCTAATCACATCTTACTAGTGCCAAAGCTGCAAAAACAACAAAGAAATATACAAAGAAATAAATCAATCCGCAAAAAAAAAAAAAATGTAATAAAATTTTGGATGCACCAAAATGAAAATTCTTGGCCCGAAATCGAAAACACTAGTAACACTTTTAGTGCATATTTGGACTTTGAATGTTGTGATCGATAGTGTCAAACACTGCACTAAGATCTAATAACAGTAATAACGAGATATAACCACGATCAGGTGATAGAAGCAGGGCATTTGTAACTCTAATGAGAGCAGTCTCAGTACTATGGAATGATCTTAATCCTGTAAATCCTTAGAGATTCACTTTTTCTCTAAGGATGAATATAGTTCCTATAGTATAGGTTACTATCTTTTCTAGTTTTTTTTGACAGAAAAGGAAGAAATTCAAGATTGGTCTGTAATGTTTTAGTCTTTGGGGTCAAGATTTGACTTCTGAATCAGCTCTTTTAATAGTTTAGATGGAATAGGGTCTAACTTACATGTTGCTGGTTTAGATAATTTAACAAGTTTGAATGATTCTCTTCTCCTATAATAGAGAATGAGTGGAATTTTTCCTCAGGGGATCTATAGCTCACTAACTGGTGTGAAACTGTAGCTGACGTTACATAGTCAAAATTTTATCTCTGATAGTATCAATTTTAGAAGTAGTTCAAAAGTCATTACTGCAGTACTCTTGGGGAATGTCAGCACAAGGTGCTTTAGCTCTCTGTAAACACTGGACTATAGTAATTGTTGATTCTATTATATGAAATGTGAAAATGGAGACACAAGCCACCTGAGCACTTTCACCAGGTTTCTCAGTGTGTGCTTTACTGAGTGAGAAGAACCTGTTTGATGTTTTGATGTTTTCGGAAGGGAAGAGGGATGTTTTGCCTCGCTTTGATGCAACATGTGTTGTTAAAAGCGCTATATAAATAAACCTCACTGTCACCCAGTTGCCCTGCTGCAGGTGCTCTCATGCTGGAACTGAACAATTTACTATTCACATTCAAAGCAGTATCTACAGCCCTCAAATTTTTACTGTCCTCAATTAAATTTTAAAACCTTCTCTGTCAGCTTAGCTATTTCCCTGCATTTATCATATGTGAATCCCTGTTTGCTGACAGAAAGAGATAAACTATACATGTGGCAAACAGTGCATGTGACAATGCATGGAGACGCTATGTACTCACCGCGAGTGATGGAACATTTACTTCATTACTGTTGTTTGAGCTTGTAAATGCGGAGCAAACAAGCGCGAGGGAGAAATGAAATGGAGCAGAAAGGTTCAGCAAGTGGCCAAACTTAGGTTTTTCCAGAAATTTTCATCTCTGAGGTTCTCTCTATGCAGGCCTCAGACACCCACACAGGCATATAGGATTATAATGGAAGAATAACTTGATATATAAATGGCTGTATTACTAATTATACAGCCATTTATATATCAAGATAATTTATAATTGATTCATTCATATCTTTACCAATAAAAATCTTTAAATACTCTCACAAAAACATACTCTCTCCAGTAAATGGAGACTCCACCGTGGGACAATCCAGCACATCCGGAGTTGATTTGGAGATGCTCAGGTAGACCTGTTCACTTCCCAGGAATCCTCCCGATGCCAGCTGTTTTACCTCCTGTCTGATGTTCCCTTCTGGGCACTGATGCACTAGCACACAGCTGGCCCTGGGTTCTTCTTAAAAGTACGCCTTTTCCTCAGTGAGCCGTCTTTCACAGACCATGTGCGATATCTAGGGCTGCGACATCTAATCGCTAAAATCGATTATTAACAATAATGAAAATAATCGACAATGATTCTCATTATCAGTTAGTCTGATTTCGAAAGCCCCCCCTTGGAGGATTGGCACAATTTGGCACCGCTGCCTGGATCTATGGAATCTACACATCTTTCTTCTGGATGGGACATAGTAGACCTCTCTGCCCTTCCGCAGGTCATGGGGGATACCATCACCATCTACCTCCAACCTCTATGAGGCAGGCCTATGCACTGAAGTGGGGTCTGGTTTGTTGGTTGGTGTTCCTCTCGCCGAGAGAACCCCCAGAGATGCTGCACCATTACACTGGTTCTGTGTGCTTTCTTTAGTCTTTCACCCCTGGTGAACTCTTGACTCCTCCATTGCATCCCAGGTCAGACTAGTTGGAGTAGTTTGAACTGTGCCCGAAAGAAGGCTTTCTTTACCCTCTTCGGACCTGCCTTCATTATTTTACTCTCTTTCCACAGAGACTAACTTCTGCTTCTGCTCCAAAAATATTTGGGCATTGGGATGTTAACGCATTAAGTCTAATTTGTTCTGACATGCTCGCCTGTCAGCATTTGTTCCTCAATTACATAACACAGTTTGGGTTGCGGTGTTTTCCATAGGGACCCCAATGATGTCAGTCAATGGCACACTGTCATAGTGACTGACTGAAAGGGAATGTCTCATAGCATGAGCATCTCTACAGTTAAAATTTGAGGCCTGTGCAAGGCTAATCATCATCATCACCATCACAATCACCTTCCAAAATCTAAAGTCATTCATCGCCTAGTATATACATTTATAAGTACAGAAAAGTATCTACCATTTATGGGCACTCTCTGTAAGTGACAGTTCTTACCCACAGTTGTCTGTATGTACAAACTAATTACCATGCATGCAAGACTATTATGTCTCTTATTTGTACATGCATTTCAGCACCTTGTGTTATCACTCATTCATCTGGGGGTAAAATATATTTTTGCAATTTTTGGGGGTCCCTTAACTTGCTCAAAAACTTGGCATACACCTTGGAATCTGCGGCCATTAGGGTCGGGCAGAGATTAGTACACAGGCGTGGGAAAGGGGCCTTTACAACACCCCCTGGAATAAGGAGGGCCATATATCATACATACTTGCATGTATACATATGAATCTTGGTACACCTATAGTTCTTATCGAGCCAAACAACTTTCACTCTGCAGATTATAGGCTTTGCTTAACAGGAAGTTGGCTTTTTATGGTTTTGTGAAAAATACTAGCTCTGGATTTAGATATACTTGTCCTAGGATTTCTACTTAATTGCCATCAAACTGTCAACATGATCTCAAGACACTGTGGATGAAAAGTTGAGGGGGTTTTTGATACCTCAAACAGCTTGGCCATGCCGAGGCGTTGAAAATATGGTACATGTGATAAATGAGAAACAGGAAGTATTTAATAACATCTGCATAAATTGTCTAATTTTTATTTTCAGACTTTAGGGGTTTGTTGTTGTTGTATAATGCCGATGGCTTAGGAGTCCATGTTATATCACCACCTACTGGCAGCAGTAAGTGTGTCGCTTTCAAAAAGCTTTCAAATATTTAAAAAATTCTTATGAATCACTCATGCAGGTTATTCCTCTAGTGCAGTGGTTTTCAACCTGTGGGCCGGTTGCAGGGGGGCCGCCAGTTATTATCAATAGAAATAATAATATTGCTAATGTACGTAAAAATGTGTAGTAATAATTAAATATCATAATTAATTAAATAACAAAAAATAATAATAAACTGTTACTATGCGTTCACTATTCCAGGTCGTTGATTGGTTTAAAAACAACCCGCCGATTTAGGCTATGTAACATATTTTTGCTGCATACATGCCAAAACAGATGTAAACATGGATAAATGGTTGACAACGGGATCGCTGAAAAGGGAAAATACTTCATCTACAAGTAAGCAGGACACAGAAAAGACTCAAAATAAACCTAAAAGAAGAAAATATAGCAGCGACACAAATAACAGGTTCATTTAAATTTTTTTGCAGTGGGCCGTGGAAACATATGTGTTTGGTTGTGTGGGCTGTGAGTTAAAAAAGGTTGGGAACCACTGCTCTAGTGCTTATATTGAAAACAAAAAAGCACTAGTTTATCAGTGAATTATAACATTGAAATGTTTTCCCCTGACACATTCTTAATCATTGCTTTTGTTGGTGTGATGTGGCAAGCTTTGTGTGTGTGTGTGTGTGTGTGTGTGTTTGATCTCTCTCTTAGTCTATATAGGCGTTTAAAGTCTCATTGTAATGATATAAATGGTTTATTAATAAATGGCTGATTAGTTGGCTAATGCTTAAAATGAATGGCTACTAGTCGATCAAAAAATCTTAAGTTGAGACAGCCTCAGGCAGTTTTGCCTTGCAATGCTTGAAAAAAATCTTACTCAGCCTGTTCCCAGTGTCTCAGAAAAAATCATCACAAATGGAGGAGTATTTATTATAATAAGCGATATTACTAAAAAACACACATTGTCTGTTGTCAGGAGCAGTTAGTTGTTTCTTTTACAGTTGTTTATTTTAATCGTGAAAACGAGTGAAGAGTAATGGTAACATGAATGTGGTCTAATATGTTGACACAGACACAATTGGCATGTCTTTCCATTGCACGTAACACAGATCCGCTACGTGGACTTTACTGTGCCGAATAGTTAGTTAAACTCATTATTTTTGTTTTCTTTCCATACAAAAAGTATTCCCATAGCTTCATACTATTACAGTTAAACCACTGATGGTAGATGAAGCATTCAGACAACGTCTTTCATTCTTTATGCACCTTGACAGTTGTTTGTCAGTCAGTGGGACAGTCACAAACCTCTTAGTTTTTGTCCAAAATATTGTGTTCCGTGGATGAACAAAGCTTTTAAGCGTTTGAAACTGCATGGTGCCCTGAAATGCCCTGTGCACTTTAGACCATGTGCTTAGACCGTTAAAATAGGGCCCATCTTGTTTATTTGATTGAGACTCCTGAATCGTTCCATTTGGTTTTAAATCTCCTTTTTTTATTAAGGAATAGTGTGGAAAAACAGTATACAATAAGCAACAAATGTTTCAGAGTAGTATGCTTTATTGTCACATGACAAACACAAAGTAGTAAATGCTGTATTGTGTAATTGAACTCATTTCATAATTGGTAACCTTGACATATTTGGCAGAACTGAATCCGCAATGAGCTGTCTTTAACTGACTGAACAATTATATTTTTGCAGTTAAACTAATTGGAAAAAGTGATATAGCCTATTTTGGTTACACTAAATATGCAAATAATGATACATTCCGTTTACACTACAATCACACCATTTTCTTTCGCAATTGGTGTGTAAATGCAATTTGTTTCTGTCATTTACTCATTTACTTCTGTTATTTTATTGCCTAGATTTATCAACTGGGAGCAAGAATGAAGAACAGTTGGACTCTGAGAAGAAAGACGATTCTGTTTTGAAGGCTAAGAGGAAAAGAAAGAAGAAGCTCAAGGAGAGATTGAAAATAGGGGAAGAGGTCATCCCACTCAGGGTCCTCTCAAAGTAAGTAATGCTGTATATCTTTTTCAAGTCAAGGATCATAAATAATTGTGTATTGTGTGAGATGCTACAGTGATGAAGTGGATTTTAACTGTCAGGAAAGAGTGGTTGAACCTGAAGCAGGAGTACCTGACAATGCAGAAGCACTGTATGGCCCATCTGAAGCAGTCAGTGGCTCAGATCAACCAGAAGTCAGTGAAGTATGACATCATGCAGACTAAAGAGAATGAGAACGCTTGTGAGTATCTTTTGTTGACATCTTGACTGTTAATAAATCTTGGCATTTAACTGTCATGAAACAATGGGTTTGCTGGAATCACAGGCAGTTAATGGACCTTCATTTACCAAGAAATGTTTGCTAGACAAGCTGAGATGTGAGCAATCGGATCATCAGAATGGAATGAGAGGTAGAATTTAGTATTATTAGCATAGAACCTAATTATATAGGCATAGTAGTGAAGTGGTCCAAGAACTGAGCCCTGAGGCACCACAGTAGATGTTGTGACACCTCACCTCTCCGAGATTCCTTGAAGGACCTCTCTGAGAGATAAGACTCAAACCATTTAAGTGTGGTTCCTTAGATGCCATTTGACAATAGGCTTGACAGGAGGGTCTGCTGGTTTTTTTATTAGGTATGTGTGAGGGAGTAAGGGGGTGAGTGAGTGAATGTATGTACAATTGCAGGAGAAATAGCTTAAAAGGGATGAGACGGAGTAGTACTATGACTTGATCCTCTGGTTTTAATTACATGAAACTCAGTTGACCACACTTTACTGTTTATCCCAACACAAGACTGTAGGACAGGGACAATACACTGATTCTGAGAATTTAATAATGATTCATAGTGTATAGCTATTATAAAGTGTTACCAGTGATTGTTTGAGGGACGCAAAGATTAAATAAAGACAATTATAAATGATTATAATGATTATTGCACTTTCAAAATTGTGGAAACAAAGATGAAAACATAATTCATATTTTATTTCATGTAGTCAAGTTTCTTTCTTTCTTTCTTTCTTTCTCATCAAAGCCTGTAAGGATACAGCTAAGAAAGAGCCCCCTTCTGGCCCTAAGTTTGCAAGTGGAGTCATTGTCAAAATTAGCTATAACCAGCCCCTGCCAAGCAAGAGGTGCATCAAGGTATACTAACATATTAGTTCAATGAATCAGTAAGCCTATCTTGGGTTTATCAATCAGTAAGCCATTTTTAAGAGGGGTTTCTTTTCATATGCACAGGATTCACTGTCTGAAATGTCCGATGTGGCTTATGTGGACATTCTGGATGGAGATAAAGAGGGTTACATTCGATTCAAGAGTCCTGAAGATGCACACAAAGTTATCACAGCTCGATTAGAACTTCAGAAAAAATACAGCTGGAACCTTGAACTCCTCTCAGGTTAGAAGGATCATTTTCATTGAGTATCATTTTATTCATAAGATATGGCAAACTAAATCATGTATTAATGTAAAAATAGGTGACCATGAGCAGAGGTACTGGCAGAAGATTTTGGTGGACCGACAAGCAAAGCTAAACAGTCCTAGGGAAAAAAAGCGTGGAACAGAAAAGGTAACATAAACCTCACTCAACAGCCTTTAAAGGCAAAGTTAAATAGATTTGTAGTTTTATCAATATCACAAAATATTTGTCATTGTTTTTCATAGCTCATTTCTAAAGCTGACAAAATCATCATCGCTCGGGCCACTGAAGCAAGTAAGCACATCCGCTTTGATGACTAACAGTCTGTGCTATAATTACTTAATCAGAAATATTTTAAGAAAAACAAAAATATTTCAAATGACATAGCCAATAAATTGTGTAGATCTGACCTGTTATTCCTTGAATGATCAAGTAATTACTGATAATGATTATATAATGATTGAGTTTTGTGTTGGAATTAAGATGTCTGGAATCATTATCATTATTATTAGTATTATCACAATTAGTAAGTTGTTTAATGTTTTTAAGTTGTTATATTTTGATGGCAAGAAAACCAGTTGTATATGTAGTTATATTTGCGTCCTTGTTATTATTTTTATTATTGCAGTTCTTCTTTTTAATAAAATTCTTTACTGAGAAACTTGTAAATAAAGGTGTCTGTGAGGAAAAAAAATTCCTCTCAAAACGGGCACCTCTGCATTGATCAGTCCACCAAGAAAGGTTGTAAATTAAGGTGAAGTAAAAGACCCTTACCTAGACCAATCATTGCTCAAACAGCCTTTGAGACAGATCCTCTTAAAGAGTCATTTTAAATCACTGTCCACTCTCCGATCTTAATAAGAACCCAAACAAAAAAAAAAACCTTCCAGCTTCTTACAGATTCCTCAAATCTCCATTTGTGTCAAAACCTTTTTACTCTTGTACAGCAACAAAGCTAACGCAAGTAATAATTTTTTAATTATTTAAATGTTTTAATTATTAATGTTTTAATTATTTAAAGGTGTTAAAAATCATCTTAATAAGAGGGGCTTATCTAAGAAACACCCTGATTAACCTCATTGGGTTAGGGTTAATTTTGTTCGCTTAGCAAAGCCAACATATTGTAAATTTAAACTTCTTTTTGTTATTATTTTTTCTTCTGAGAATTAATTTTCCAAATCTATCTCCTCCTTGGGCTTTAAAGCCACATGCCCCAAACTCATCAGAGATCTGGGCCTTAATGTCTAGTTTGTTGCTATGCCTTTTCAGACTGATCAGACTTGCAGTTTTTTCATTTATTTGTCATTATTATAAAAAATTGTCATGTGGCTTTTTATTGTCATTTTAAGTACAACTGATACAACAGAATTCATTTCACTAAAGCAAAACTAAAAAAACTTGTTCTGTTTATCAGAAGATGACAGGTGCAATAGATGCTTGTTGCCCCCGGCAGACCATACTTGTACATTTTACACTTAGTCTGTATCAAAAAAAGAGGAGCAGTAAGAATTCAATGTCAAAAGCTCTTAGTGTTTCTGTAAAACCATGTCCAATAATGGCAATTTTTGGAATATCTCCTGTTGATGGCTTATATAAGAAGCACCATGCCGATATTATTGCCTTTGCCTCATTGATAGCCAAAAGACGTATACGATTGCCCCCCTCCTAACCTCTCTTTTTTATTTGATGTCTTTCTTACATTTGGAAAAAATCAAACACTCTATCAGTGACTCTGTCAATTCATGCTATAAAATGTGTGTATGTATACCTATATTTCAGAAAAAAAAATTGTCTCTTAATGGTTGGATGTCTAAGTGGTGCACGCAGAATAACATAGGTTTCACAGACAATTAGATGAGTTTTTGGTGCAGACCTGACCTGCTGAAAAGAGACTGAGACTTAAGAGCAACAATTTAATTGATGTTCAACAAATAAAAACTGTTTATAATACAGAGCAGGAAATGATAAAACTTGGATTACTGAAAATCATGTCCCTTTCTACGAAAGCACTTTTAATAAATTATAACCTAGAAACTCTGCTTGAGAGAGACCTGGATAAAACCAAACAAATACCTTACTTTAAAGAGTCTACCCCCCTAAGACTGCTGCTATAAAAATGCGCCACATCCTAAAGGTAAAGAGGGAGATGCTAGAGTTTATAGCAATATTCTCAGCACTTCTTAGAGGGCAGCAGGTGCTACATATAACGTTAACTAGAGAAACGTGCTAATGATAAATCCCATCATGTTTGTTCTGGCTACTATATACAAGCCACCCAGGCTTAATAACACAGATGTTATTAAAGAATTCACTGCTTTTCTAACTGACACTGCTGGCTGCAGTGATGATGTTTCAGATCATTATATAGTCTTGTGTGAATTCCATATAGCTAAAACCCTAAACTCTGCACCTTGTTACCAGTATGGTAGAACTAGCACTTACACTACAAAAGAATGCTTTGTTAGCAATCTTCCTGATTTATCTAAATTCCTTAGCACATCCAATAGTGCACATCAGAAATGATGTAATCTCTCTTTAGCACTTTAGATACAGTTGCTCATTTATGTTTAAGAAAGATGAAAGAAAACAATTTGACTCAGTGATATAATGAGCACATTCGCACCCTAAAGAGAGCAGCTGGGAAAATGGAGCACAGCTGGAGAAAGACAGATCTAAAGGTATGTTTTAAAGTTTGGTGGGAAAGTATCCTATCATACAGAAAAGCATTTTAAAATGGGCAAATCTGATTATTTTTTCATATCTTTTTAAAAGAAAACAAATATAATCCCCAGTATTGATTCAATACAGTGACTGACTAAATTAAAGAAAAGAAAAAACATCCCAAGATCACAACAGTATTGAACTACTTTACTAAGATTTATACAATCAGAGATACAATTTTAACCATGCTGCTGTCAGCTACATTATCACATCAGATACTATAGGTCCCTGAGGGACAAAATTCTATTCATTTTTGATTATAGGATAGGAACAATTGTACAAACTTGTTAAATCATCTAAACCAACAGTGTGTATGTTAGGCTGCATTCACACTGCATAGTTCAAGTGACCCAATTTCGATTTTTTTCCCTCCCGTTTGGCACAGATCAGATATAGCCCATAAAAATTCACATGGATTCTGATGTTCTCTTTAAGCAGACACATCAGAAATTCTCCTCATAATGTGAATTGTACGTCATTGAAAAAGCAACGGTGGCAAATTAAGTCAACACAGGTGGACAACAACCGCAAAATATCAATAGCGCAGTCGAGGACAAAGGCTCAGATAAGTATACTAATGTAGAGGCAGTACAGGAAAAAATGCAGGGTTGTTACAGAAACAAAAATCTGTAATCGAAGACATTTCAAGGGAAAGGGGAAAGCGGGTTTTAAGCGCTATGGCTACAGTACCAATATAAAATAAAAAGCAAATACAAACATGTGAAAGACCAGAACAACAGAAGCTATAATAGTCATATTACATTTCAATTCTATAATCAAATGGAAAGCATTTTAGGTGATAAGCTGAGCTGTCGCCTATCTGAGATACTAGATAGATTCAGAGAAGAGGATGCCGGTTTGTCAGTGGACTGTGAAGAGCAGGAATGTGATAACCTTAACATTGCAGGTAAGTGTAAATAATTTTTTTTGCAGACGTTAGCTATTGTAGTAACACTTTTTTTCAGCAATTGCCATATTAGAAAAAAGTTATATTATGTTGCCTGCTAATTTTTTAGCATGGACTGTACACTTCAATAACGTTAGTCATGCTACTTTAAAATAAATTCTAATACATTGTGTACATACATTCACTATTTTTAACATGTGTCTCTACACAGAAGTAACATGCAACTGCCTCGAGTGAGATCAGCTGTTTATCCAGTGAGAGGGCTTCAGCCAGTGTGAGCACCACTGATTCATTAGCTGATAACTGCTTCAGCCACTATGGGTACCACAGAATTGACTTCAAGGACCTCAGCACCAACAACTGGCTCCTGATTCTGGTAGGATCAACTGGTAGTCATTTACACACGCACATGCACATATATATATATTTTTACCATTACGAATGTTGACCTCATTTATTAAATTTTAAAGATATTCTTGTTAAGTGAAATGTGTGGTCAGTGCATACCTGATTCTTAGCAGATGTCTGCAACTCATAATGCACTTGGTACATGAGGAGATACAGCATCTTCACTGTAGGCCTCATTGTGTTTTTCACAAATGTCATGAAGAATGCAGCATGCTGAAATAATTGTGGGAACCTGTGACATGTGCATATCAAGATGTTTGACAGACGTCCTTTTTATCTACCAAAATAAATTGTATGGTCATTCTAACACCACTTAATGTCTTGTTGAAACAACGTTGACCCTCAATCAGATTCCCAGTATCTGGGCATGCTTTTATTAGCCAGGACCAAAGTGGGTGAACTGGATTACCCAACAGCATGTTAAGCTACACTCGCTTAGCCAAAACAAGAGTACATGGGGTGGCACGCGCCCCTAACCTAATGTACTATTCAATGGCAGAATCCTACGTGTTGTATGTCACATGACGTTCTTACCTGCAGGTGGTGTCCTGATGATAGACTTATGGTCACACCTAAGAGAGAGAAGAAAGATCTTCAACCCCTGGAGATGAACTGGGGCCCACGATCTGAAACAATGTCCTCTGAAAATCCGAATAGCCTGAAGACTAGATTAAACAGTAATTCAGCAGTCTCTAGAGTGGCGGGAAAACCATTTAGGGGTGATAATCAACAGAATTTGGAAAATCTTTCCAAAATAACTAGGATACAAGTATTACCTTCTTAGGATGGCAGATCAGTAATAAAGTCGACTCCTAGGTGTGACCAGGGGCGGTTTGGGATTGGGAGTGGACACAGTTTGCTGACTGGTAAGTGTTGCAGAGTCTTGGACATCGCACAATCACTACATCCACTCAGGTACCTTCTCACATACCTGGCCATCTCAGGCCACCAGAAGCGGTCTTTTAGCAGTGAGAGAGTGTTGTTGGCCTCTGGGTGGTCAGTGCCCAAAGATGAGCATGTAGAGTGGATGAGTTGTGCACGTTGTTCCTGGGGTACAAATACATTTACCTGTATTTACCTGGAGGACAGTCTGGAGGATTCTTGGGAGCTGGCTCAGAAGTAACTGGGGGAGAAACCCATTGAATTGGGCTCACGAATAGTTCCTTTGGAAGTACCGTCTCGGGTTCTTCCAGCTCCTCATCCTTGTTGTGGATACGTGATAAAGCGTCAACCTTACCATTCTTGTGTCTAGGTCTGTATGAGATTGTGAAGTTAAAACGAGTAAAAATAGTGTCCATCGAGCCTGTTGGGGATTTAACCTCTCAGCATTCTTCAGGTACTGGAGGTTCTTGTGGTCTGTCTACACTACAAAAGGATGTGGTACTCCCTCAAGCCAGTGTCATCCATTCCTCTAAAGCCATCTTTCTTGCTAATAATTCTCTGTTTCTGATGTTGTAATTCATCTCCACTGAACTTCATAGTTTCATAGAGAAAAATGCGCATGGATGGAATTGAGCTGGTTTCCCCTGCTGCTGTGATACGATGGCTCCTACTCTGGTAGTGGATGCATCAACCTCTACAATCAAAGGAAGTTCAGGGTCAGGTTGGACTAAAACTGGTGGTTTAGTGAAAGCCTATTTTAAAAGATTACATGCCTGGGTTGCTGCTGATGTCTATGACACAGACTTTGGTTTGCCTTTTAGGAGGGAAGTCAAAGAGCTGGTAATTATACTGTAGTTATTGATAAAATGGCGATAGAAATTGGCAAATGCGAAGAATTTTTGGAGTTCATTTACTGAGATAGGTTCAGACCAGGAGGTCACTGCTTCAACCTTTCCCTTATCCATTTGTACTCCTCTGGAGTCGATATTGTTACAAGCCTCCCCGTTTGTCTAGGGGGCACGCGAGGCTGTAACAAATAAAGTCAACAAAAACAGAAAATAAAAAACGTCTGACGGTCACATCAATCCCCTGATCCAGAAAAGCACAAACGCAGTCTTGAATAAATCTTTCATTTATTTAACAGAAGAATGACAGAGGAAGCAAATCTTCAGGAGAGGGCAAGGCCAACATAATAAACCAAACTCTCTAACTACTTTGAATATTATAAATAACCTACTCAAAAGAAAATAAATAAATAACAGAGTCTTACCTTACTCCCTAACTAATATAAACATAGGCAAAACCTTCATTTCAAAGAAAATGGCACCCTCTCCCTACCGCTTCCAAAAGACAAAACAAAGTTTAAAAGAAATTTGTTTTCAGTTCAAACACCAGAGCATCCACATGCTCTCCCATAGTTCACGAGAGAACAATTCCCTCACAACACTAAGAGATAAAGACCATAATCGGCCACCCTAAGTACAACCCTTTCTGGATCAGGGAAAAGAGTGAACACAAAGCCGTCAGCGTCCATCATGGTTCCTCTGCGATCTTTATGCAGAGCGCTGATCAACGATGAGCATCAGCTGGGCCCCAATTAACAATCTGCAACAAAGAAAGAGGAAGAGAGAAAAGAAAAAAGACATGCAACACCAAACATGCCCAATAGGTGACATCACCCTCTCAAGATTGCACATTACCCAAATACGTCCACAGGACGTAACAATATTGTAGCCATGGAGTTGAACTGTGTGAAGAGGAAAGCAAAATTTTCCTCCTTGAGGACAGCAGTGACATGTTCTTGGTGCTCAGTGAGATCTCTGGAATAAATTAGAATATCATCAATGTAGACTCAGAATACCTTCGTGAATGAAATCTTGGAAAATAGGAGGTGTGTTGACAAGGCCATATGAGTAGGGGTCACAAATGCTGCCTTCCACTTATCTCCTTTATGGATTCTTATTGTTATATGCACTGCGCAGATCTAATTTTGTGAAGATGGTGGCACCTTTTAGATGTTCCAAAGCAGCAGGGACTAGAGGCAAAGGGTACCTGAACTTTTGTGATTTTATTCAGTGCAGGGTAGTCGATACAATGTCGTAAACCTCCATCCTTCTTGGCGACAAATAAGCTTGAAGCAGCAGCAGAAGATGAAGGGCGGATGTAACCTTGTTCTAAGGCTTCCTTGATGTATTCCTCCATGGCCGTTTGTTCAGGGAATGACAGAGGATAATTTTTCCCAAATAATTCCCACAATTATTTTCCCATGGAGTCCCATGGCCGATGTGGCTGTAGTTGTGTGGCTGTCTTTGGGCGAAAAACATCCTTAAAGGGAGATCAAACTTTTATAACTGTTAGATAACTGTTTTTCAATTGGACTCTCGATAGAGGTGGTATTCACTTCAAATCTTTGAGGAATTATTAAAGGTAAGTGTTGAAAACATTCAATGTGACTATTTTCTCCCCACTTTAGAACTTCACCAGTTTTCCAGGAGAGAATTGGGTTGTGCTGTACCAACTAATGATGTCTGCGGTGGAACCTTCCAGAACCAGCAAGTTAATTTGTTCTGTATGTAACTGTCCAATGACAGGTTGACAATGGTCCAACCTGATGACGAACAAAGTGGTTTTCCAGTTACTGTTTAGACTTGGTCTAAACAATAAATAAGATTGCGTTGATGGTCGTGGTTTGTAGTTGGAGTAGGCGGCTGAGAATTCCGGGAATGAAATTTCCTGCTGACCTGGAATTTTGCGAGAGCTGTGACTGAAATGGAGACATCGGCAGCAGTAAGAAAAACATGTGATAAGTGGTTGCATCTTTATACAGGAACGGTAAAATTGTGATTTCAACTTTTACTTGTAATGGAGTAATATTTGGCCAGTAGTGTGTATATATACTGTGACGGGAGGAGCCAGCGACAGACACAGTGGGCGTGGCGTCAGGCCTCGGAGAGGCTTTTTATTGACAAAATAATAATACAAAATAAAGTGTCCAAGGGGGAAAGTGTCCAAATAAAAGGGGGATCTGGTGTCCTCGTCGTGCTCCGGGTAACGTGCAGGTTGAGGCCGTGTTCCAGGGGGGAAGGGTCCAGGTAAGGGGCGGAGTCCGGCGGTCGCACGCGCTCCCCTTTTTTCTGGCCCGGGGCGCGAGGGGCGGCGGCTTCTTCCGCGGCGTCTCCGTCGTTTCTTTGCTCCGGCGGCAGAGTGGGATGAGCTGTGTGCTCACAGCCTGGACTACGGGGGTCCCACGACACACTTCTCTGACGGCGGGGTGAGGTCCATCGCGCACCCTTCCTGGACCCACGAGGACACCAGCGTGCATGCACGGGGGAAGAGACCGGTCTCTCGAGGAGAGGCGTGTTCGGTATTTAACGGCGACGGTAACGAGGCTAACTCACTTCAGGTGCGCCTCGTCACACGCCGCCAGACCTGAACAATACCCCGCCCCTTCTCTCGAACACACCCACTCCCGTCGGGAGCCTGGTGAAGGGCGGCGAATAAAGGACGGGGTGATGGTGACAATTAAAGAGGAGGGGCAGCCGACTCGTCACAATACTTTCACTCAAGAAATTAATTTGTGTGCATTATCCGCCTCTCTCTATTATGTCTATGAATGCTGATTCTAATGCATCTTTTTCATCATCAACATGGAAATTAAATTTGAGACTTTATGTGCAGCCAGTACTGAGTTAGAAAATCAGTTTAATCTTTAAGTCTGTGTGGTGCCCCGGTGGCCTGTATACAGTAGCCAGTATGAATATCACTGGAGATTTATCACTAACATGTGTTTCTCTGGATAATGTTATATGCAGCACCATAACTTCAGATGTGTTAAATGAATATGCTCAGTACTTTTCCGAGGGAAGGCTTTAAGTATAAGTTGTAGCAACAACTCCCTCTTTACCTTTTTACCTTTAATCTTGGCAGGTAGACTCTGATGTATTTGTCTGGTTTTAGTCAGATTTCTCTCAAACTGAGAAAATCTAGGTTATAATAGTTCAAAAGTTGATCAAAAGTGCTTTCATAAAAAGTGATTTAGTATTTTAATTATTTTGCTGTATTATAAACAGTTTTAATTTTTTAAACATCAATTAAATGAGATTCTTAATTTGGTTTAGATGGTTTTTTTTAGTTTAGGGAACAGGTAGTCTTTATAGTGTAATATCTAAGTGAAAGTCTTTAGTGCTAAGTATTATCTGGCTTCAGTGATGTGAGGTGCCTAACAGACAGTTGGGTTTAGCCAGTCTGTCTGCTTCTTGATTTGGGCCCCAGTCAAGTACAAACTCTAAGACTAAGACCATATTTTTAGAGAAGATTGGAAGCACCTCAGGAGGGACGAAGACCATCTCTTTTCAACAGGTCAAATCTACCCCAAAAATACGTCCAAATGTCAATGAAGCCTATGCTGTTCTGCAGGCATCACTTAGCATGCTGCCGTCACGCAATGGCTGGATGTCTATGTATTAACACCCGGAATGCAGTAATGGGGAGCAGAGCAAGTACAGTGTCTGACATTGTACCTGTAAGTTCTTACCTCTTAAATTAGATTTTTAGTCATCTCCGAGTAGTGAAGTTCAACATCATTAGCGACGATGCGAATTACAATTGGATAATGGTGACTGGTGTCTCTATATTCACGTTCCGTACAATAAAATCACCAATTAATAGAGCAGTTTCATCAGGTTTTCTGTGGGTTCATCACTGGGGAGAACCTGTTTGTTGTTCTGATCGGAAAGGAAGAGTGGTGTTTTGTCCCGTAACTGTGCTGTCTTACAGCTACCCAATTGCCCTGCTGCACAGGTTCTAATGCTGGAACCGATCAATGCACATGACTTCCTGAACTAGTCACATCCAAGCCGTATCTACAGCCCTCACATTCGTACTCTCCTCAAAGTTTGTATGCATGTCTCTAGAACATTTTCTGTAACTATATCCCTGCATTTATCACATGTGAATCCCTCATCGCAAACAGAGAGAGAGAAACTGTACATTTAACATGAAGTGCAAACAACAAGAGCCGGAGAAGCCATACTCACCATGATTGATGGATTATTCACTTAGCTATTAACAACAATGCTAACACACTGCACCCTTGTTGAACTCACAGTTGTGAATGATCAACAATCAAATTAGTTTTGATTAATTTTGTAGATAATACCAGAAATATGGAGGGAATGAAGATATTTCTTTATCACTTTAAACAACAGTGTAGTTTTTGTTTATAATTCTGAGCTACAAATGTAAACCTCTCAGCAGAATGATGTCCCTTTTCATTCAGATGGTGATGGATTGTTTGAAGTTCCCTGTCTATCAGTCACTATGAGTTATGTTGTGACGACAAACTGTGGTCTTGCCCTTATTAGCTCTGATAAGAGAAAACTCCAATGAAAGCGGAGTTCCAGCAATTCACCAAAAGAGCTATTTCGGTGTGCAGTCGTTTCGGCTGTGCCCTCTCAGGTGTGGGCGTTATCTGTCTGCAAATGACGGCCACGATCGCTTTCTTCAGTTTCTGGGTCTTTGACACGCTGAAGATGTGTTTAGGAAGGGATTATGTCCTCATTGCGAGGCCATGCCCATGACAGTACTGCAATCCTCCCTTTCTATCCTTCGGGAGGTATCGGCACCTGCTGCTGTCACCCAACCTGGTCTCTCTGCAGCTAACAAAGGAGCTGCTAGCCAGTATTGGGCTGGAGGTGTCCACATCGCCCGGCCCTGAGCCCTTGCGGTTGGTGTTGTTGAACTCAATGCTGAACTGAAGTCAATGAACAGCTTTCGGATGTATTTTTTCCTTTTAAATACTCTTATAATGTAACTCTTACAATGTTGAAATTGTTACTCAATATTTTATTGAATTATTGAATAAGATATAGGAGAAATAAAATATAATATCACAGCATTTACAATGTTACATGTTACGGCTATGACACTCCAATACTGTGATCTTTCTCACATTGATTTTGAGTCGGACTCAGATTTTCAATCAGGAAAGAGAGACTGCTCTTATTAGAGTTACAAATGACCTTCTTCTATCCTCATATGATCGTGGTTCTATCTCTTTATCAGTACTATTAGATCTTAGAGCAATGTTCAGAAAATACTGATCACAACATTCTCTTGAATAGACTAGAAAACTACGTTGGCAATAGCAGAAGCGCTTTAGCATGGTTTATATCGTATTTATCTGACAGCTATCAATTTGTAGCAGTACACGAGAAGGTATTATATCATTCACAAGTGAAATATGGAGTACCTCAAAGCTCAGTACTAGGCCCGTTACTTTTCACAATTTACATGTTACCTCTGGGAGATATTAATAGGGGACATGGTGTTAGCTTTCACTGCTATTTACATTTACATTTAGTCATTTAGCAGACGCCTTTATCCAAAGCGACGTACAAATGAGGTAGGCATATAGAAGCAAATTAATATCAGCAAAAGGGCAGTAGTGCATAAGTGCTCTGAGTGGGGTCTTGTCTTACCTAGCGCAGACACGAGGCTTTTTTTCTTTTTTTTTTTAAACAAGAAAAGGATAGGAAGGAGCAGGAGAAGAAGAAAGTGTTATCAAAGTTGGGTCAAGTGTAGACAAAAAAGATGAGTTTTGAGTTGGTTTTTGAAGATTGCTAGTGACTCTGCTGCCCTAGTGGCAACGGGCAGATCGTTCCATCAGCGAGGAACAGACCAGGTGAAGGTGCGCAAGAGTGATTTTGCACCTTTTTGTAAAGGCACTGCAAGACGCCTTTCGTTTGCAGAGCGTAGCCACCTGGAGGGAACATATGATTCAATTAATGAGTGCAAGTATGAGGGAGCAGAGCCTGTGATTTGACCTGTAGGCCAGCATCAGGGATTTGAATTTGATGTGGGCATCTATAGGAAGCCAGTGTAAACTAATGAAGAGGGGCGTGACGTGGGCCCTCCTTGGTTCGTTGAAGACCACCCTTGCCGCTGCATTCTGGACCATCTGAAGAGGTCTGGTTGTAGAGGATGGGAGGCCAGCAAGGAGGGTGTTGCAGTAATCAAATCACTGCTATGCAGATGATGTTTAGCTGTATAGTTATATTTCTGAGGTGATACACACCAAATTGAGAAAACAGCAGAATGCATGGTCAATATAAATAAAACTGGATAATGAGTAACTTGGACCTAAAACCATGACATGTATTAATCTAGAACACAGTCCAACACTTGATTGCAGCTCTGTTCATTCTTCTTGATCAGTTAGGAACCTAGGTGTGCTGTTTGACAGCAATCTTTCCTTTTAAAACCATGTGTCTATCATCTGTAAAACTGTGTTTTTTCATCTGATAATACCTAGAAAATCAAAATTGACTGTGGGCAGATTAATTAGCACCCAAACTCTGGACCAATCTACTTTGCACTGTTTGGGAAGCAAACATTAAAGATTGCTAAGCTGCATTAATTAGATCAGCCATAACTGGGAACACTTCTCATAAAACACAGTGTACTCATTATTGTAAAAAGAATGGCATTGACTCTAATAATAGTCTGTTTCTTTCTTTATTTTTGTATCCAGATCAGATAGTGGATCAGCACTCAGAAGATTGTTCATCAGAGACCAGAACACCTAGATAAGCCTCCGCGGATAAATCATCTGAACCAGGCGCACACACACACATACCTCTGGCTTGCTTTGTTGGGGCCCTTAATTTATAGGGGTTAATCGTCGATTTGATTACAGAGACCGCTTTTGAACAATTTGTTATTAAACGCAATCTTGTTCTTATCATTGTATCTCTATCCCTTCATCCCTATGATTGTATTCTCCTATTTTATAATGTTCAGTTCTTTGATACAATGTAGATATATTGATTGCTGATTTCACTGAATGCTGTTCATTTTATATTGTTTTATGAGGTACCATTGTATTCCTTGACCATCAGAACATAAAGACCACTTTTTTTTAATAGAATATATATAAAAGCATGAAACTTGGTACTCTTCTATATAATACCAGCCATATCTCCCAGCCCAATCAGAAGCCTATAAAAGGAGTGGTCAATCATTAAATCAACCATTTTTATTTATATTTATAAATAAATTTATATGATGGGGTGAAACGAAGACGAGAAGTACCAACTTGGACCTGGAAATCTGAAGGGTCTGGAATTATTCTGGATAAAGGAATGCTCAGATTTTTTCTCTGATATTTTCCAAACTTCTCAGGCATTATAGGTGAACAGTCAGAGCTGCAAAAACTGAAAAGTACTGAATAAATGGCATTATTAATTGTGGCCAGTGTGTTTCAGAGCAAACATTTATTTCGTAACACGATTTCTCCCTTATTTTAAATTATTGTTTTCCCAGGTTTAAGTTTTTGCAAATCTCAGAAATGCTTTGATAGTAAAAGTTCACATTCATGAGCGGTTTATTCCAAGTATACTCACACTCTTGCTTGAGAGAAAAAAAAGTTGAGAAACTGAATTTCATGCACACTTTATTTAACAGTAATATAAAATACCTTTTCATAGCTGTAAGTGCATGCACCATCTGCCAACAGTTTGGAAGTAAAATTATAAAAGCAAGGGCACTTAAGCTTTTGTTATATATATTAAAAAAAAAAAAACATTGATGGAGTTTGTTTTGTAAAGCATTTAGCAATAATAAACTGATATACAAAGCAGAATCAATAATAATAATCATAATATGAAAATTAGACTTTAGTCTGTGGCACCCTAAAAAAAATAAAATAAATAAAAAATAAAAACTTTGTATGACACAGCATCATGCTTTTTGAGTTTAACATCAGAGAACCACAAACTTATTTCAAGTTAACACGTAAACATGCTAATTCAGACTATATATACTGGTGTATATACAAGCATTTGTTTAAAATCATGACTCCTCATCCAGGGTAATAGTAGATGCTTTGATTACAAAACAAGCCTGAAGCTTTTCCAAGTGTTATAGCTAAGAATGGCAGTACATTTTTAGGATTTGTCCACTAAGCACACTACAGGTAAAAACAGGGTTTGGCAGCCAAAGGTAATTCAATATTCTTAGTCAAGTCTTACAAAACATGCATAGGCTAATATTTTCAATTAATAAATTTTTCTTTCCCGCTTTCTTTTTTTTCTTTCTTTATTCCTTTTTAATACACACACACACACACACACACACACACACACACACACACATTTTTTTTCTCTCTCAATATGTTAAAAGCGGGAGGAAAAAAAAAATTACAGAACTTTCAATCAAGCCATAATAAATGCACCCTAGGCCACCCAAATAAAACAAAGCATACAGTAAGCACAAAAAAGTGAAAAGAACCAAAAAAAAGTCCAGTTTTTAAACTCCAAGAAAATTTATATTCATTAAGCTAGCTTGTAATAAATACAGAAAGTAGGATCCAAACACACAAAGAAACCTGAGGTAAGCATAATCTGTACAAAACCATATAACATTCCATTTTTGGCATTATAACAATGTTGCAAACATTCCTTTAAGACTGCCTAATTTACTCTAGAGCTAGTTTATAAGAGTAGCAAAAAGGTATTAATAAATAGTCCTTACTTAGTTTGTACACTTTTTTTTTTTAAGTTCTGTCCATTTTTAGTGCTGTATTTTTGTAAACGTACAATAGTTAGCAAGAAATTACACACAAAAAGAGAAAAAAATCCTTTATCCAGTAAGTAAAGGTCTTTTCACATAAGATCTCTTGTCTGCTCTAATTCCCTGTGCCGAAATCAAGATGGCCCCCCCTCCCAATTTAATTTCGAACAGATGACAGCTTTTCATGTTTTTAAGCAAAAAAAAAAAAAAAAAGAACAAAAAAGGTATATCCAAAGACTAGCGAGTGTCACTCTGAATTATGTTTGAAATGCTGCTCTCCCCCTCACCTCTTCTCTACTTTATTTCTCGTGTCCTTCGTCTCTTTTTCCTTTTCTCTAAACCTACACTCCAATCTTTCCTTTCCCTCCATCAACTATGGCATGGAAAAAGATAGGGAGGGGCTTAATCGTTGTGGCGGCCATGCAGGAACGGTGCAGGATCACACTGGATATTGCTGCCACTGCAGGTCTTGCCCTCGGTACCGTTGGTCTCTGATGACAGAGCCTTATTTAGGGAGTTGAGGCTGGCATCACAGGGCATGACGTCACGGCGGGGTGGCATTCGTTCATTGATGCGGTCCAGCCCTTTAGCCTCCTCAAAGCTGCTGATCTTGTGCTGAGGTGAGAAGCCTTTAATTGCTGCAGTAGAAAGAAAAAAAATGGTATGACAAGTACACACACTCCCTATTTTATTTTGGAATTTAACTGCTTGGCGCAACAGAAAACTAGTTGTATGATATTTTTTATCAAGGCTTGACATTAACTTTTTTTTTGTCGTGGTTTTTATTAACCTCATTAAATATATGCATAATTTTAATACAAATATGAAATACTTGTAAAAATGAAAGGGCACTTCTCAGGCACTTCACATGTTTCTAGCCATCTAACGGTAAACTGCATGTCAAATTTCTCCACTTTAAAATGTGCATGAAATTCAGTTTCTCAAATTTATTTCTCTCAAGCAAGAGCTTGTGTGAGTATACTTGGAATGTGCTAATGAATGTGAACTTTTGCTATAAAAGCATTTCTGTGATTTGCAAAAACGTAAACCTGGGAAAATAATAATTTAAAATAAGGGATAAATCGTGTTACGAAATAAATGTTTGCTCTGAAACACATTGGCCACAATTAATAATGCCATTTATTCAGCATTTTTTGCAGCTCTGACTGTTCACCTATAATACCTGAGAAGAGCGAGCCTCAGCTGCATGGCCTTGTAACTGTCAGGATATTACTATAAATTGCTGTTTGCACTGAACGTAATCTTGCTGATATTTTGGTTCCCTAATTAAATGTTTTAATCACATTTCCTTTCTGGTCAGGTAAGTAAAATTCTCTTTACTTTAAAAAATATGTCAAACATGTCAGTTAATGTCAATCTCTGTTGTATAAAAACTCAAGACTGCCATAACGGATGGTAGTAGTAGGAGTGACCATGTTACCCACCACAGCTGAATTCCAATTGCATTTTTGGCGGGTTTGGGGGTTAATGTCAAGCCCTGTTTATCATACATATGTAAATACACACACACACACACACACACACACACACACACACACACACACACACACATATATATATATATATATATCTCTCTCTCTCTCTCTCTCTATATATATATATATATATATATATATATGTATGTATGTATATAGATATATATAGATATTTTCGTATATACCTCAATATACTAACACTTCTTGCAAAGTACGTTAAGCAAGGTATTATAAAGTATATATAAGGTGAAACAAAATATCCACTAATTGTACAGTAGTAGTACTGGGGCAGAGCTGGGCAGTCTCGGTTCTGGAGTGCCTCAGAATGAAGTAGTGTCCCCTGAATCACTCACTGAAAATGTTTTAAAGGTTTCCTGCACAAACCTGAGCATTCTCTGGCTGTCTAGAACAGAGCTTTGCACCATGTTCAAAAATAAAAGTTGAAGTATGAGTCGAGAGGATGAACTCATCTGAACAAAAATGAATGATGGCAAACATACAATAATATAACACCAGCAGAAAACTTGGTGCTAAGCTAACCACATGTTACACCTGTTTAAAACATGCAGCAAACTACAGGGAAATGCAAAGATCATTTTTTGTTATTTGTTTGCTTCTTTTTGTATTTTGCAGAGTCTTATATGTACAATGAATGAGAACTGTGTTGCTGCATAGCACAGGGCAGACACAGGTTATTAGCAGTGTTACAAAGAGAAGCACAAGGACGCAAAACAGTCACAGATTAACCATAAAGTGAAAGAAAATAATACATGAGTATGGCACCTCTTTTTCTAGAAGAAATGTTCAAGAACAACCACAGAACATGTAAGGACGTAAATAGCAGTCACAAACCTGAAGAACAAGCTGACATTGTTCTTGCTGAGATTTTCATTCTTTTTAACCGAGGGAAAGCCACATATGTTTTTAGTCTAGAGCTAAAACTAAGCAATTTAAATGGAAAATGTGTGCAAGAACAAAAGACAACAACACTGGCTTATTGTTTTAAAGGGGTCTATTTTGCATGTATAAATTTATGAATCATATAAAATGGTGTTTAAGCCACAAATAAGCACTCTGTATGTTTGTAGAAGATACATTCTTTTTGTAAATATAATGAAAGTGTCTACTGGCACATCCGATTTTTGAAATATGGTTATTGTGCATTCTCTCTACATTATGCTACCATTATTATTGATCAGAGCGCCATCAAGGAAACCTATCTTGATCCCCTTTAAAACAATCATAGTTTGTGTAGTTGTGTGTGTTTCTTCTTTTCTTTTCTTCTGCTCAGCACACTAACAGCACAGTGAGCACACACACTACACAAACTACATGGACATGTATGAACCCTGTGGAACCCTTTAACTGTTGCACAGATGCAGCAGAAAGAGGGGAAGGAGCCGTGGACCTATTTACCTTTATCTGCCTCTATAGCCTCAATAGTAGCTGAAGAGAAGAAGAGGGGAATCGCAAAACGAGTAAAAGAGGTGAGCAGAACACGTTATATTTGTCCAGTCAGTTGAAGAGAAAAAAGACATTTGGGACTTTTTTCTGTTCATCTTTATATCATTAAAAACAATAGGCCCACTACATGGCCAAGACAGGGGGGTATTAGAGGGTAAAGAGAGAGCAGCATGAAAAATGGGTAGTTAGTTTAAAATGTTGCAACGTGACATGTAAACAGATTTGACTCCCACTATAGCAATGGTTGTGGGACACAAATTGGAAATTAATGAGGAAGTGAAAGTACGTCAGACTTCATGGTCAGTCAAAGCAATCCAAGTGACAGAAAGGAGATCAGTGACTTTCAATGCGTTAGTTTAAAATGGGTCTAAATGTCCTTATTTATTTTTTTTATCATAGTAACACCAAAAATTAATACCTCAAAACTTCAAGGGTTTTTTATAGCAACTTGGATCAGCAACTGCATGTGTGTTTTGCGCTTTATTAAAGGCGTGTCTGCGAACAAAATCTGACAAACCGCCATCTTCACATTGTCTATATTCAACACAATTCACATTCAATACTTACCACAAGTAATCAAACAAAACTACAAACATATGCAATAAATACTACAAAACAGCAACACAGACACACAAACACATACACACACACAGAGACTTTAGCAGTAATGGGGGTTTCAACATTGGAGTAGAAGCACAATGATGTCCGAATAGAGAGTTTGTGATTCTATCAATGCTGTAGCAGAACATTGCTGACATCACTCTACATATGGCATGTTCTTAAGCTAGCTAGCCAAAGGCAAACATGGCCACTCATCTCAAATGTGGGTAACATTGTATAATGTTTAAGTGAACATTGAATTTTTTATTTTTTTTTTTAAATAAAGGAATGGACAGACCATGTCAGCATGATGAGAGCAAGTTTGATTTCTGCTTTAATTTGAGAATGACAAGAGCAATCATTCAATTATATTCCTTCATTCACAGTTTGCCAGTTTTGTGTATTCAGTGTAAAGGGCATGATATTACTAGACGTAAGATAGGCTTCAATAAAATATCACTTTATTATGTGCTGAAAATAACATTTGTTCACGGCTCTTAATAATGAAGAAATAGCACTTAAAAATTGTGTGTTAGAGTTGCATTCTTTCCTTTCTGATTCACTATGTCCAGCATCATGAACCTCCAGTCTTATAAAATGATTTCAAGGACTGCACATACTGCAGCGTTTTTTGTTTTAGTTCATGCTGGTAGCATGCACGAGTGTCTTTATGTCTTTATGCTAGTTACCAAAAGTAACCAGAAAGTTGGAACAAAAATTCCTGCTCTAGAGTGATGTAATGCGACCTGCAGTTACTATCAGTCATGCATTATTGGTTTGACATAAAAAGGAACTGTATTAGGTATCAAGGAAAAAAAAAACCAGACAAAAAGCAAAGAAAATAAATAAATAAAATAAACCACAAGTAATTCCAAATTCCAGTTTCAACCAAAAATTAAACTACTGTTTAAAGTTTTAGGTTAAGCAAACGGTTTTGAACAAAAATATGTAAGTTTAGAATTTAAAAAAGTCATGACATAAATTTCCCCAGATTTTTTCTAGTGGACAGCATATTTCAGGGCCCAGTACAACAGTCAGATACCTCTTAGAGGGCAAGTTTCTGCATAAAAACAAGCAATATTAAAAATGACAAATTCCTTAGGAAGTCTTTCAGTCTTTCAGTTCAATCTTTTTCCATCATGGTTTGACCTAATGTGCCATAAGTGTTCTGATTTTGGTTTGGTAAGTGAATAATGTAATGCATTGGTAAAACTTTAGTGACACAATTCTAAATGTGTGTTTCGACAAGGCTAATAAGTTCCCCAAGAGGAAAGAAGGATGGGCCACACCATGTCCCCACATTCTGATGGAAACAGCCAATCACAGCCTGGAAATGGGTAAGCACCAAATTACAATCTCCTCCTCATCGGAAAGAGACACTTAAAAATAAAGGTTTCATGATTAGCAGGAAACCATTATCACCTGTTTTCAGTGGCATTTACTACACAGAGCTGTAATTCACAGACAAGCTAGGCAATATCACCTTTAAAATTGAAAGTGATTCGTCTGTGATTATGAAGACAATATTGACTAGCTTGTCAGTGAAATATGGCTCTGTGTAGTAAATGCTGCTTCATCTGAAAACAGCTAACCCTCCATTTTGTCAGTCAAGGAATATCTGATTTCAACCAAGGACTGGTTGTACTGGGAATACTAGACGGTGATAAGTAACCTCAAACAAAAGAAAAGGAAGAAGCAACAAACTGCATTTCATAAAGTTTTGTGTCTAAATGACAAATAATCAGGTTTTGTTAAGGACACTGTTTATAACACTTTAAGTAAATTGATACTAATATATAAATACATATATTGAAACTAATACACATACACACACACACACGTTTCTCACAGCGAGTGTCATTTTATATGATTATTTATGAATAGGAACTGTATTTGGTACCAAGACATGGTTTGTGTGTTTGTGGTGGTGTTTTTAGTTACATAGTTTCTTCATTACATGGTGAGTCAGCGTTGCGAGGGACTTTTGCAAATGGAAGTTATTTTTGCTTTCAACAACAACACAGTTAACAAATTCACTAAGCTGTGCTATATTCAGAAATCAGACTTAACATATGAAAGGATATAAACATAGATAATGTTTTCCTTAGTGGATATACAAACTTATGTTTTATTGTGAGTAGGAGACGCTATATGAGATGCAGGGAATCACAGTTGCTCAATCCATCTCTCTCTCATAAAAACGTCATTCTACACTGCAAAAAGTGATTTTATGGTGAATTAAATAATACATAAAACAAGTGAATTTCTACATTAAATAATTTAGTTCAGGCTAGAATTTAAACATTGAAGTAAATTATATACAAGCACTTAATCTTAATTTAAGCTTGCATACATTAAAGTTTGAACTTATAAGTATACTATCACGATCATACACTTGACTTAATATTGACTTAAGGACTGTCTGTGACTGACACTGACATCAGTGATATTCAACTTTCTGGTCACAGAACAGTGTTTTTTTTCTCCCCTTTATAAATTCCTTCAGTTTTGTTTGTGATCAACCGGTCTACCTTGTCCCTCATTGATGTGATATGTGTTTACAACTGTTCAATGTGTAATTATCTTTGTGTGGATTTATTAAAAGACTATTATTGTACTCATTCTCCTTGTGCTTTTCTCGCAACACTGTTATGTACAACTGTTCTATCCCCAAAACAAGTCTCAGCCTTGGCTCAACAATGATATCAGATTATTACGACAGCATTGCAGAACTTTTGAATGTAAATGGAAAAAAAGACAAGCTTTAAATAACATTTGAAATACTGAATGTCTCCTTTGACATCTCTAAAAGGCTGTCAGGGCTGCAAAGCATACATTTTTTTCTAATATCATTGCTAAAAACTCCTAACGTTCCAGAACACTCTTAACGATTATCAATTTTGTCTTAAACCCTCCTGTTAAAACTTCATCTGTGATTTCTTCTTTTGACTGTAAAAAACCTTAACATCTTTTTTAGATAAAACAAGTTTTTACTTGCACAAACTTAAATCAAATAAACCACCAACATGTATGTTAGACTCTATTCCATTTAAACTATTAAAAGATCTGCTTCCAGAAGTCATAGATCCTATTTTGACTATTATTAATTCATCATTGTCATTAGGATATGTTCCCAAAACCTTCAAACTGTCTGTAGTTAAACCTCTTATTAAGAAACCACATCTTGATCACAAAGAATTAGAAAAGGGAGATTAGAGATTGCTCTGTAATTTTCTGTCCAAGATACTAGAAAAGGTAGTATCCTCACAACTATATTCATTCTTAGAGCAAAATGGTATCTGCAAGGATTTATACCGTACCATAGTTACTAATGACCTGCTTCTATCATCTGATCATGGTTTGGATCTCTTTATTAGTGCTATTAGATCTGACACTATTGATCACACTTCCACTTTTCGATTAGTGGAAGTGCCTTAGCATGATTCAAATCATATCTATCGGGCCGCTATCAGTTTGTAGCAGGTAAATGAGGAGGTATCATATCGCTCACAAGTGAAATATGGAGTTCCTCAAGGCTCAGTGCTAGGGCCGTTATTTTTCAACCTATACATGTTACCTCTGGGAGATATTATCAGGAGAGATGGTGTTAGCTTTCACTGCTATGCTGATGATACTCAGCTCTATATTTCATTGCAGCCAGGTAATACACATCAAATTGAAAAACTAACAGAATTCATAGTGAATATAAAAACTGGATGATGAGAAACGTCTTAATTAAAAACGTCTTTAATGCTTAATGACAAAACAGAGGTGCTAATAATTGGACCTAAAAACCCCACATATAATAATCTAGAACACAGTCTAACACTTGATGGCTGCTCTGTTAATTCTTCATCATCAGTTAGGAACCTAGGTGTGCTGTTTGACAGCAATCTTTCCTTTGAAAACCATTTTTCCAGCTTCTGTAAAACTGTGTTTTTCCATCTTAAAAATATATCCAAATTATGACCTATGCTCTTAACATCGAATGCAGAAAATTCATGCGTTTATGACCTCCAGGTTAGATTATTGTAATGCTTTATTGTGTGGTTGTTCTGCATGTTTCATAAACAATCTTCAGCTGGTCCAAAAAGCAGCAGCTAGAGTCCTTACTAGAACTAGGAAGTATGACCATATTAGTCTGGTTCTGTCAACACTGCACTGGCTCCCTATCAAATGGATAGAGATTCATTGGATAGATTTAAAATTTTTGTTATTTACTCATAAAGCCCTGAATGGTTTAGCTCCTCAATACTTGAGCAAGCTCTTATCACATTATAGTCCTGCATGTCGGCTACGTTCTCAAAACTCTGGCCATTTTATAGTACCTAGAATATCAAAATCGACTGTGAGCGGCACGTTTTTCTAGAACAATCTCCCTAACTCTGTTCAGGAAGAAGACACACTCTGTCAGTTTAAATCTAGATTAAAGACACATCTTTTTAACTTAGTCTACACATAACACACTAATACGCTCCTATTATTTAAATCTGTTAAAGGATTGTTAGGCTGCATTAATTAGTTCAGCTGGAACCAGGAACACTACTCATAGAACACAATGTACTCATTTACATCGTAAAAAGAATGGCATCTACGCTAAAATTAGTCTTGTTTCTTTCTTCTTCTGTTTCTCAGCTTGTATCTAGATCAGATGGTGGATCAACACCCAGGGATAATGTTCATCAGAAAGCAGAACACCTAGCAAAACAGCCACGGACAGATCATCTGGATCCAGATTCACACACACACACACACACACACACACACACACACACACACACACACAATAAATCCTTTACACAATCTGATATAGCTGCGTTTAAAACTGAACTGGAGGTTAAGTGCTGGTCGTCCGGCTAGAGGAGAACTGGCCCCAACTGAGCCTTGTTTCTGCCAAGGTTTTTTTTTTTCCAATTTGGACAGATGGGATTTTGGTTCCTTGCCAATGACGCTTCTGGCTTGCTAAATTAATCTCTAGTGATTATCGTTGAATTGATCAAAGAGAACGTCTCTGAATTTAACAACAATTTGTTATTAAATTCAGAGATGGTCTCTGTGATCAATTCAACATTATCTGTTTGTGCTGGTTCATGCACAGAAAATGACTAATGAACAACTAATGAACAACTACAGAGAATACCGTGAGGTTTGTTAATTTACTTACTTGATGATGTGTCCTCAAAATCACTTGAAGACTCAAATGCAGCCAGGTTTGTGATTCCAAATCATGTCAAATGCGTATACTCGCAGACATGCAGTGGGCAAAGTGGGAGAGGTGGGTCTAACTCTGGACTACTTTTACACTATTGCCCCATGGGGTTATTAATCAAGTCGTTCTACATACAAATAAATAAGAGGTAACAGCACATGACATTGGGACAAATTGGGAAAATATTCTGTTTCAAATCATGTTTCAGTGACTGCCATTGGGAAAATACTAAGCAAATGCACTGGCCCATGGTTTGTCTAAAAGCGCAAAAAAAACAGTTTTTCACCACAGAGCGATTTTAAGTATACATATTGTTATTCCTATGAAGCAATCAATGCATATAAATGTGCTAATTGTGCCTTTATTTCCCTGCAAAAGTATTCTCAGAAATCGTTAAGATTTGTATCTGATATCCACAAAAAATGGCAACAATACTGGACACAGTGAATCTGAGATTTAAAATGTAAAAACTGGGAACATGTTCCTTGAGTCATGGCCCTTTCATGAACAAAATAATTAGTATTAATTCTTCTGGGGTTCGTTTATACAAAGGACAGCAAAGAGTGAAACTGTGTTTTTTTAAGAAAATATGTTCTGAAATATACTTGCAGTTATACCTGCAGTTTCTAGGGAGACAAGAGAATGAAGAGAAGACAATATTTGACAAAGATTGAAAAAACAAAGACAGAGAGAAAGAGAGAGAGAGAGAGAGAGAGAGAGAGAGAGAGAGAGAGAGAGAGAGAGAGAGAGAGAGAGAGAGACCAAAGGAAAGGAAGCAAAGAGGAAATAATATAAGTTTCATAAAACAACCACCAGGGGGTGCACAGAATATACACAAAATTAAATATCAACTAGATATTATATATCAACTATAAATATATAGATATAAATCTAAAATCTATAAAGTCTACTATGAATCTAAAAACAGTCTATAACAGAACAAACTAAAATTCAATTGTTTCAAAATGCACTGGTTACTATTCTGGAACAGCCAAGAGATATATCATCACAGTTAGCTTAATGATTTACATATTCCTGACCACAAGACTTGTGTGTGTATCTCACCATTCTGGAGTTTCTCTTTGCCTCCAGACAGAACGCCACTGGGTAGCATGCCAGTTGGAGTGAGACCCTTCAACGTCAAAACGCTCTCACTCTCCTCTCTATAACAGAACATTTTGCACGTTGTTACATATAAATATTAACACACAAATATATAAAAAATACATACACAATAGCTGCCAATGGTGTTATGATTCAAAGGAATTTACAGCTGGCAAACTGTTATTTTACACACACACACACACACACACACACACACACACACACACACACACACACACACACACACACACACACACTTGTATTTATTAAATGTCATCTTATTTATCTAAAGTACTAATAATGTCTATAGCTAATTTTTCACCTTAATATTTAATTATTGACTATAGCCATTCAACATTCCAGCACAACTGAGAGATATCATCCTCAGCATTTACTTATTTATTTATCTGTGCCCCTCAGAAAGTAGAAAATACACAGAAAAAGTTATCAAACTCTACATTTCAAATCAAATATACAGTTGAAGTCAACATTTACACACACCTTGCCGAATCTAAATGCATATTATTGTTTATTTAGTACTGACCTGAATACGACATATAGAATAACTTATATTGCCAAAAGTATTCGCTCACCTGCCTTGACTCACATATGAACTTAAGTGACATCCCATTCCTAATCCACAGGGTTCAATATGCCATCAGTCCACCCTTTGCAGCTATAACAGCTATAACTGTCCACAAAGTTTAGGAGTGTGTTTATGGGAATTTTTGACCATTCTTCCAGAAGCACATTTGTGAGGTCACACACTGATGTTGAATGAGAAGGTCTGGCTCTCAGTCTCCACTTTAATTCATCCCAAAGGTGTTCTATCGGGCTGAGGTAAGGACAGGCCAGTCAAGTTCACCCACACCAGATCTGTCATGGTAGACTTCTGACTTTATGGACCTTGTTTTGTGCACTGGGGTCATGTCGGAAGAGAAAGGGACCAGCTTCAAACTGTTCCCACAAAGTTGGGAGCATGGAATTGTCCAAAATGTCTTGGTATGCTGAAGCATTTAGAGTTCCTTTCACTAGAACCAAGGGGCCAAGCCCAGCTCCTGAAAGCAACCCCACAACATAATACCCCCTCCACCAAACTTTACACTTGGCACAATGCAGTCAGACAAATACCTTTCTCCTTGCAAACGCTAAACCAAGACTAATCCATCAGATTGCTAGATGGAGAAGTGCGTTTCGTCACTCCAGAGAGTGTGTCTCCACTGCTATAGAGTCCAGTGGCAGCGTGCTTTACACCACTGCATCCAACACTTTGCCTTGCACTTGCTGATGTAGCTGCTAGGACATGGAAACCCATTGCATGAAGCTCTGTCTAGGTGCTTGATTTTATACACCTGTGGCCATGGAAGTGACTGGAACACCTGATTCCAATTATTTGGATGGGTGAACTTTTGGCAATACATTGTATGTTTACATATAGTCCATAAGAAAAAAAACAATAGTTGATTGTATAAAAATGACCCCATTCAGATGTTTATACACACTTGATTCTTAATACTGTGCCATTTCCTAAATGATGCACAGCTGTAGTTTTATTTTTTTAAGTGATAGTTTTTGCCCTGTTGTCCTGAACAGCTAAACTGCCTGCTTTTATTTTCTTCAGAAAAATAACTCAGATTATTTGGTTTTCAATTCAATTTTGTTTATTAATAACTATCACAAGCTAGTGATAAATCCCCTGTCATGTTTGTATTGGCTACTGTATACAGGCCACCAGGGCAAAACACAGATTTTATTAATATCTATATAAATAAAAGTGATCGATTATTGATTTATTGATTGATTTAAGCAGATCAAAGGGTTTTTGAAACAAAAATATTTTGAGTTTTAAAATTATAACATAAATAACAAACTGACTGACTTCCGGCTTCTTTGTAGACTTCTGACTCAACGTACAGCACAAGTTGCATCATACGTTGAGTTATAAGACAGCCAAGAAGCCAAAACAATCATTTACAATAGAAGTCATTTACAATCTGAATAAATTATTTAGAATTTTAAAAGTAGAAATACTTTGTTACAAAAACCCAATTTAAAATTTTTTGAATTTTGCAGGCTATTTTCAAATGAATGACAACCCGAAGACAAGAGCATGGTTTCGAGGTAAGGTGAATAATAAAACACTATATTTTAAATAAGTTTTATATTTTATTATAAGGTTTGTTTGCTGAGTAACATTTATTATTCACTGTGTAAGTTAACGAGGCGTTGCCATCAGTTTAAATTATTAATGAGATTAGAGAGATTAGCTTTACACTTCATCTTTGCTAGTATTACATGCACATACCATGTATGTAAGTTATTATATTTAATTTATAATACTCAAATATTTTGATAATATGGGGAAGTAATGTTATTCGAGCCGTCAGTGTTCCATGAATAGCCAGCTCATATACTTTCTTCGGAAAAAACTGTAAGTGTTCTTACAATTCAGTTTAAACCATGGAAAAGCAGTTCCTTATAAGGTTACCATCTACTATCTTACTATCTAATCTAGCACAACTCTACTTCCATTTGACACTTGTCATATGTTCATTTTGAACATGTACACAAAGTCATCTTACCGAAGAACTGAGAAAACCCGAGCCATCTTTCCAATGGCACGGATCTTGTTCCTGATTACCTCCTTGCGTGCAGAGGCCGTGGCACCTGTATGACACACACATGCATATATTTGAGTGTCAGTATTGCATCGTAGCATACAAACAAAAACAACCCTTACAAATATGCTTGAAGAGCCACTTTATTAAAATATGGCCAACTCATCTCTAATTTTAAACGTCCACCAGACTTAATTACATTCCGACTTTAATGTCCAGAAAGACAAATGACTACAGTGGGTGAACACTTCCACTGGAGTATAATTACTCACACTGTTGACTGTAAGGAAAACTCAGTTGGCAGACTATGCTGTCTCAGCACACTAAGGTTAATAGAGTTCCTCACAGTGGCCCACACTTTCACACTTTAGGACTGAAATGCATGCTAAGCATTTGTTAGGCTGCTATTGAGCTTTACAGTCTGGTAAATAATAGTGCCATCCTATCCAGATGCTAGAGAGAAGAACCTTGTTGTTTTTAATTGAGATTATGTCTAGTTTATCAAGGTAAAATTATAGACAACACTGAGATGAGTAAATAACAATACCTGTACAAGATCTTGCTTATGAACAGCAAAAGATTTTTTTTTCCAAATTTACCAGGTGCGCACGCACGCACGCACGCACGCACACACACACACACACAATCAAATCATGCAGCATTTGCAAAGAAACACAATTTCTAGCGATTATCATCGATTTGATTACAGAGACTGTATTTAATTAAAACAAGTGTTTAATCTTGTCATCATACATTAATATCACTGTTCTCCTATTTGATACTGTTCAGTGCTTCTGTACAATCTGTATTGTTAAAAACGCTATATAAATAGTGTGTTTGACTGATTGACAATAAAACACAACACATTTTCTCAGAACTGAGAAAGTTGATCTCAAAATGATTTTAACTGGATTTATTAAGTTGTTTCTCAGTTTCTAAGCTGTGTAGTTCACCAATATAATATATAGCATAATACTAATAATACAAGTCTAATTAATTCATATAAAATAAAGGCACTTGGTTATTTGGATATTTTCTCTAATGCTATGAATATTTCAATTTAAACATCTGCTGCTGTTACTCTTTTTTTAAACTTTACTGTGTCAAGTTAATAAGAGCCCTGTTTAAAACTATTGAGACCCCTGCAATCTATCACACTCTTCTGAGCTCCGTCCTGCATTTTTATTTAATTTTTTTTTACATAAGATAACTTATGTAATGATTTCCTAGTAAATTTTCACATCCATAGTTAAAATGTTTCTCTTGGTCATTGCATTTATATAGTGGAGGGAGAAAAAAAAAAAAAAAAAAAATTCTGAGAACTGCAAAACAATTCATGAATCGTTCTGTTCCCTCCTATAGTCTCGAGTACAATTTGTTTAAAAATTGGAATGTTGTAATTTGAGAACAATGTTAGTGGTCTGCCTGATCAATGGTACTCTTTTCAAACATTGCAAGCAAATCACACACAATTAGCAATGGCCTTTGAAAATGATAAATTATTGAATGTCAATTCATATAGTTATGCTCATCAGGATGCATGTAGCGTAAGATTTAGTAACTATGGATATGGTAAGCAAGTTTATTAGTGAATCTTTGGTGTTAGCTCATTAAACCAACTGGAAAACAAGAGGCATGACTGCACACTGCATTGGACTGTGGGAGGCTGTACCTTTCTTGGGCCCATATATTAGCTGTCCTTCTCAAGACACACCCCCAGAAAAAACAGAAACAGAACAGAAGAATGATCAATGAATGACTGAAGAATGACAGGTAGTGAAAAGGAGTGACAAAATGTGACAAAAAAGCACATAAAGCAAAACAATAAATAAAAAAAAGGGAAGAAATGTCTTATAGAACTCTGAAAAAAAAGAAAGAGATTCATTAGATTAAGCAAAATAAGCAATATTTGAAAAGAAATGACATGGACAAAATGAGTGATGAACAGTAATGGGGGAAAAATAAACTTTCGTAGAGAGTGAGAGTGTATCTTCAGAGCTTAATGATTGTTACTGTTTGTGCTCCACCAAAACCTGAACTGGTTCAATAATTTAAATAAATAAATAAAATTATTAATTCATTGTCCCTGTAAAAAGCACAAATGTTATTGTTTAATTAGCTTGTAGTATAGAAATTGTTAATTGGGAATAAGTAGTGAATAATTCTTTAGATTAGCCATTAATAGTCATAAATTGTCATTAATTAGGTGCTTTAAACTAAATTTTATTGACAATTTATTGCATATTCATTGTTTTTTAAAATGTTTACAAAGACATTAAGAACACACACAGTGTATAGGGATTCTTTGCAGGCATAATAGTTTTTATACTATACTTGATGGAAAGTTTAAGCTTAGAACAGTTGTCTCCAACCTTGTTTACACCACTGACTTGTTTTATATATATATATATATATATATATATATATATATATATATATAGTGCCTGTGTGTTTGTGTGATAAATAAAATAAAATCCAATAAAATTCAAATTAAAGACAATATCACTATTAATCACAGATATTTGGATCCCACTGTATGTGCTTATTACTCTACATACTAAATATGATCCAATTCTGGTGTCAACAAGCATTGATAACAGTAGCTGCGATGTTACAGGCTATATTTGGATTTTGCTGATATTGGAATAAATTAGACATTTTTGATCAACTGACTCATGTATATGGCCTTATATGGCCTGCGGGTCATAGTTTACCTACTTCTGGTCTAACATCATGTTGGTATGGTCTGCACAAGATTTAAACATCAGCTAGCTACTGTCTGTAATTTAATTTGCACATATGCCATTGCAAATAACAGCACATTAATTGAAAAGCAATTGTAGTTCTCACAGATAAAACCTTCTCCAACATGGTGATAGTAAAAGAATCATGTAAAAGAAACAAAACAAGTAAACAAACATAAAACAAAAAAAGGTCCAGTAATATTTCAGGAGGATTTAAGAGTTCCACTCAATAGCAGTAAAGATTCTTAGATAAAAGTTTCCTTCTAAAATTCACACAAAAATGCTGAGACCAGCTTTTACCAAAGTACCCAAGATGTCAATAACATAGATTTGAATTTGGGAAAAATGCAACACTCAATATAGACGCTCAATCTCAGACACCCATCTTTTGAATGAAAGAGCCAAACACTATATAGTCAGTGCATCACTGCAGCTGCAGTTGCTATAGAAACTCAGGATTCTGAGACATGCGCTTATTTTCTGTGCATGCTGCCTCAGAAATAAGCTTTTTTCTTTCTTTTTTTTTTATTTTAGCAAAAGAAACAATATTTGTTGACATTGTTGTCAGATTTCTTTTGTAATTTCAAAGATTACAAAAGATTACAGATGAACACAGAACAAATATTTCAAACCAAATTTATTTCTTGAATGGGAAGAACAATGGCAGACAGCGAAACTGGAGAACAGAAGAGCAGAGACTATGGCGGCTGATTCACTGGAGAGAAGGGGCAACTGGAGAACAAGTAAACAGCACAGGAGAACGGGAGAACAGGGAAAAGCACACGCCACAGTATGAGCTTCTACTGCAAGAGTCAAACAATAAGCAATATCACTAGGATACGAGTTAGGCCCGTGGAACGTATGAACAAGATCATGAATGCAGTGGCATGTGCAGAGTCTAGTGATTCTTTAAAATGGCGTGCAGGTGTGCGATGCTCAATACTCAGGTAAAGGGGATCCTCATGATTGCGATGAGATGGGAGAGTCTGGCCCATCCGTAACAGTACCCCCTATTCCACGGCCCACTCCAGAGGGCCGAAAACCCCTACGTCGTAGTGGTTTACCTCTCCCTGGAAGTGCAAGGTGGTCAGGGTGTGCTGCATGGAACTCCTTCGTTAGCATGGTATCAAATATGTCATTCCTGGGTACCCACAACCATTCCTCTGGGCCATAGCCTTCCCACTCGATCAGATACTCGAGTTGGCCACCATGACGTTGGGAGTCTAGAATGCAGTGCTTTCTGGATGGTTGAAGTAGCTAGTTCTGTGTGTACCGGTTCCAATAGTTCTGGTGACCTTGGCAGAAGGTTTGAAGGAAGCTCACCAATTCCTGGATCTTCCCTGTACAACTGTGGATGGTTACTGGTTAAGATACTGATGGCCAGACCTAGGATAGAGTAGAAAGCCCTCCATACCTGAGGGATAAACTGTATCAGAAACAATTTCCTATGGAAAAAAAGGAAGGAAGATGTTGTTAAATTGAAGCTCAGCAGCTTCTATAGGGAGACCTTTAAAAGGAAGAGGACAACAATGATTTAGAGAACCGATCAACAATTACAAGCACACATGTGAGGGGCAGGTTGGTTATACAGTCCACTCCTATGTGTGACCAGGGGTGGGTGGGAACGGGCAGAGACAGGAGTTTGCCAGATGGTAGATGGTGAGGGCTCTTAGAAATGGAGCACTCAGCACAGCCCTGTATGAACCTATGAACCTTCTAACATCCCTTGCCACACTTGGCCACAATGATTGATTGATTCATTAAATGTATTGCAGTCCAAGAGGGCAGCCCGAATGAGAAATGGCTGGAGCATCAGAAGAGGTGGAAGGTCCACTGGATAGGACTGACTATGCATTATGGAGGGAAGATCGGCTTGGACCTTTTAGGTTTTTCTTCGGTCATATGAAGGTGGGAAAGAGCATCCACATTTAGCTTCTTGGGTCCAGGACAAGAGATAAAGATATTAAAACATGTAAAAAATAATGTCCACCTAGCTTGACTGGGATTCAACCTTTTAGCCTCTCTCAGGTATTGTAAGTTCTTATGGTCAGTGAGGATTGTGAAGGGATGAACAGCACCTTCTAGACAATGCCTCCATTCCTCAAGCGCTAAGTTGATAACAAGCAACTCCCTGTTGCCAATGTAATAATTTCTCTCCGCTGCTCTGAATCTGTGGAAGAAGAAGGCACATAGATGGAGCTTGTGCAGTGTCCCCTACAGCTGGGAGAGAACGCCTCCACTACAGGAGTCAGAGCTTCTACTACAAACAGTCTCTAAGAATCGTGATGCACTAGAATCAGGGCACTAGTGAAGGCTTCCTTTAAGGTTTGGAAAGCCTGGGTGGCCTCTGAGACTAGGGCTTGTGAGTAAGTTTGTTAAGGGACTGGTGATGGTGCTGTATCGTAAAATGAAACAATGATCGATGAAAAGCTCCTTAACAGAGGTGGGTCTTGGCCAGGATGCGATTTTACCATCTGGACGCCACTGTGAACAATGTTATATCCCAGGAATAGAATGGTAGGACGGTGGAAGGTGCACTTCCCTGCCTTGAGGTACAACTGGTGTTCACGTTGATAGGCCACAATGTGCAGGTAATGTTTGGCCAGGCTTAGGGAGTAAATTAGAAGCACCTCATGCATGAAGTCTTGGAAGACAGAAGGAGTGTTTACCTCCATACAGCATAACACAATATTCATAGTGGTTAGTAGGGGTCATATAGGCTGTTTTCCACTCATCTCCCTTGCGTATTCTGATGAGGTTATACGTGCTGTGGAGGTCTAGCTTCGTGAACACAGAAGGGGTGCTGAAACGAGTCTGAAACGGGGTGCAGGAGATACCTGAAAATTGTGATCTTGTTGAGTGTGTTGTAATCGATACAAGGTTGCAAGCCTCCATTCTTCTTGGCCACAAAAAAGAAACTAAAGGTGACTAAAGGCGGATGTAAACCTGTTTGAGAGCCTCTTCAACATACTCCTCCATGGCCTTCTGGATTGGGAAGCACAATGGTAGCAGACAGTGTAAATGGAGAACAGGAGGGCAGAGACTATGGTGGCTGGCTCGCTGGAGAGACAACTGGAGAACGAGTAAACTTGAGCACAGCAGAACAGGAAAAAGCACACGCCACAGCTTATAGTGCAATAGAAACAGGCCAGTCAAAAAATAAGCAATATCATGAGGATACTAGAATATCATTAGTATCTATGTCCGTTACATATGAACAAAATCAGAAAAATGTGAATGCACTGGCGTGTGGTTATATGCAGAGTCTAGTGATTGTGTAGAGAGGAGTGCAGTTGCGTGATGATCAGTATTCAGGTGAGGGGGATCTTCGTGATTGTGATGAGACGGGAGAGACTGGCTGATCCATAACAGTGACCAGTTTTGTAAAATTAGTTCTTTCCCTGATCAAAGAGATAGGAGTTACATATGCCTGAGAGGTGTTTCAAAAATAGCTGCCAGGTGATATGACTTGCCTTAAAAACACTTTGCTTTTACTAATGATGATATCAACAAGCTTACTAAATATGTCCATAATGTTTGGCTGATAGGGGATGGGTCTCTGTCAGTGATTTAATCATAGAAATATTGTATATTGATGTATCATGTCAACATATTAAAGATAGTTTTTATTAAACTTTAAATGTAGTTTTTGTCATTAAACAAGGACATGTTAAGTTACAGTAAACTGTTTTAAGGATAAAGCCATGTTTGGATGGTTTGTGACTTGGTCTTAGTGACTTAATGCCCTATTTGGACAGGACTACATTTGCAGGGGGTTGTTAAGAGAAATTTGGTTTTTAACATGAGCACATGGTGATTTTAATCCCATCTGAATCTGCCACGTCTGTGTTTTTCGCACACAACCTCTGTAATAATCCCAGAGTTAATTACTTACTGTTTTTCAGCACACTCAGCGATCCTCTGGGAAAATGAATCCTGTCTGAATGTGAATTGAACATGACAATCGCAGATGTTTAGGTGATAAGAACTCAAAACTAGACCTAATAGGGCTTTAGGAGTCCTCTTGACTATGCCCAACTTTTTATACATTTTGCACTAAAACACAGCAAAAAACCCTCCTAAAATTAGTATTGACTTGCCTAATATTTTAGGACTTTTTTCCCCATAAATCAGCTAATTTTATGTTTTAGAACAGAGCCTCGGAAAGACAGAAGGTGCCTCCTTGTGAACAACACCATGCACTTTATTTTTAAACCTGTAGAAAGATGTAGAAATTCTGGATGATTGCATGAGTCTGAATTCCTTACCATCTATTTCTTCATCAGTGGTCAGCTCATCATTGGAGCAGATGCTCAATACATTCACTAACATCTCAGTCACTACAGCAACAAGAAAGGGAGAGTTAATTTGCTGTATATACTAGGTGTTTAAGATAAATTGATTAATCTAATGTATCACAATGTTCTCTGGAACTGACTCTGAGCCTAGTTTTAACAGCAGATGGCACTGCATGCTTAGAAACAACTTGCTTTCAGTTCATTGAACACACACAAATACACACACAAATACACACACACACACACACACACACACACACACACACACACACACACACACACACACACTTTAACCTAAAATAATAATTCATAAAGTTCAAATGAGTGTTCAAAAGTGTTCAACAGAGTTTTCACAGTGTTAAATTAATGTTGCAACAAAAGCTGAGGTGCAAGTACATTTAACCACTAATGAGCATTTTAAAACTAGCCTAGAACACCATTTGTTGTTAAAAAGTAATTTCAGAATCGATTCAAGAGACATAGGACACATTAGGAACATCATAGAATCTATCCATTAATTGATTTATCGCTACACCCCTAGTAAGTACTTAAGATTTTATGCCACATAAAAACTGTTGTGGGCAAATGTTTACCTTTCTCACCAACAAAAGGCAAGGACCAAGTGAAGACATCCATGAAGTTAGGCAGCCAGTAAGGATGAGGAGAACAGTTAAACTGCCGAATGTTCATGACATTATTCTCATATTTGAGGACAGCAGCTGTAAAAGAAAGATAAAAAAAGAGAAAGCATAAAATGAGACAGTAGAGAATAAGGGAAAGTAATATAAAGGACACTGATGGATTCTGTCTACATTGTCACAAATGAGCAATATGTACACACTCAAAAGCATCTTTTTAAATGGTCAGTGTTCCTTAAAAAAAAAACCTATTATCTTAATCCTGATATATATCTATTATCTTATTATGTCCACTAAATTATATAGTGGAGGAGATTAAGCACTACTGGAAAATCAACAAAACACCCAGGGTGAAATGATTTATTTTGAATGATAAAATTTTGTGGCTTTAAGAACAGAGTAAATTACATACTCATATTTCCCAAAAGATTACATATTTTTAGAATAAAACTGCCAGTTATTTTGTCTTGCTAAATGTTTAAATATTAAACACAAAATTAGCAGCCTGATTCTACATTCTGCAAAACCTTAACCTTTTGCTTAACCTTTTTTTCACGCATTATGTAATGTATTTTATTTCAAGCATGCACTTTACTGACACTATTGAGAAGATAAATGCTGAAAGTATAGTAAGAAGCTTATTAAACAGTTTTAAAGTGAAATTCATATAAAAATAGAAAGCAGATTTAAAGGAACACTCCACATTTTTTGAAAATAGGCTCATTCTCAAACTCATTCTTCAGCTAATCTCCGGTCTGGCAATAGCACTTTAAGCATAGATCATTAAATCAGATTAGACCTGAAGTATCTTGTTTAAAAATGCCAAAAAGAGTTTTGACTCTTCTGTAGTTAAATCATGTACTAAGCTAGACAGTAAAAAAAATATATTATCTTTATTAAGTCCATAATTAGGTTTATACCATAAATGCCTTTATAAAAGCTGACCTTAAAGTACTCCCACATAAAGAACACAGGCTGTGCATGACAGAGAGAGAGAGAGAGAGAGAGAGAGAGAGAGAGAGAGAGAGAGAGAGAGAGAGGTTTAACTCCTCTTCAAATACAAACTTCTAATAACAGTCTAAGTTAAGTAACTGAGAAGTAAAATACAAAAAAGGTGTTATGAACATTAAACTTGCACTAGATGTACCTCGTCATTCTAAAACAAATATAATTTTAGAAAAGTAAAACCCATTCTGTTAATGAATCAATCTCAGTGATTTATCAAAGTTTTAGGTTATAATTTATATGCGATAATAATGGAAAAACCTTTTTTTTTTTTTTTTTTCGTGATTTAAAATTTATTCTTCAAATTATTCTTTTAAGCCAATTTTTAGGAAGTAACTGGTCGAGCTGGTCCAAAATAAATAAATAAATAAATAATAACAATAATAATAAATAAATAAACATACTACATTGAATTTTGGACTGCCGAGTTCAATATAGACTCTATCAATTAAGTGGAGACTATACAATTTACAGAATTTTAACGCAAAGTGCAAAATCCCAAGTATTTATTCTTTATACTCTAGTAGTTTTCTATTAGGGGGAAAAGATTCAGCGACTAGCATTCATGGTTCATCTGCTTGCCTGTACACATAATTTGTATGATGCAAGAAAATGCTTAAAGCGCAGCTCAGAGTGTTGATTCTGGGGTATACTCTGCTTGTCTGCTTTATTAACAACATCAGAAACTACACAACATCAGAAAGATCAGGCCCTTTCTAACAGAGCAAGCTGCACAGCTACTTGTCCAGGCCCTTGTCATTTCTAGACTGGACTACTGCAATGCTCTTCTGGCTGGACTTCCATCGAACACAATAAAACCTCTACAAATGATTCAGAATGCAGCAGCACGGCTGGTATTCAATGAGCCCAAGAGAACCCATGTTACACCTCTCTTTATCTCCTTACATTGGCTACCGATTGCAGCTTGCATCAAGTTCAAGGCACTGATGCTTGCATATAGAACAACCACAGACTCGGCACTGGTCTACTTCCACTCACTATTACAAATCTACACACCCTCTAGAAGTCTGAGATCTGCTAGCGAAGACGCCTCGTGGTACCATCTCAAAGAGGCTCAAAATCACTCTCCAGAACTTTCTGCGTTCTCTGTTCCTGGATGGTGGAACGATCTTCCCGCATATATCCGGAATGCTGGATCTCTGTCAATCTTTAAGAAACTGCTGAAAACTCACATCTTTCAGCAATACCTGACCTCATCATAAAAAAAAAAAAAAAAACTCTCACTGTCTCTGTCTCTCTTCTCATCCCCTTTTCTTTATTCCTTCCCTTCTGGCATGTACTAATTTGAACACTCCCTGTGACTGGGTGTTATAAGCACTTACTCTGTCTGTTTGTCTCTCAAAAAATGAATCGCTGTTGTACTTTCAATTGTAAGTCGCTTTGGATAAAAGCGTCTGCAAAATGACTAAATGTAAATGTAAATGTAAATTAACACTGAACCTGGTCCTCCAAACTGTTTTAAGTGAACTACTTGTATTTTAGGAGTAATAATGAAATCAGGTGCTACTCGTCTGTTTCCAGGGCACCGCTAATAAGAATTCAGGACACTTATTATCACTTATTACCAAATTATTGTCCTGATGGAATAATACAGAGACAATAAGGGGGATATAGGGGGTGAGTGGGAAGTGACCAAGATCCGAAAGAGACCGTTTACCGTGTTGGCAGCTTCAGCCTGAGGACGTAAGATGAAGTGGAAGTCCTGGAGCATAAGGAACCACTGTGTCACTCTGACACCAGTGTCTTTGGCCCGAGCCATCCATTGGATGGGGTGCATGATCCATCACCAGGGTGAACTTACGGCCCAGGAAGTAGTAGCAGAGCTCCATGACCGCCCACTTGACGGCCAGAGCCTCCGTAGTTTCTCTCAGGCAGGATTAGCTTTCTGCTAATGTAGAGGATGAGATGTGAGATGCACCTCCTGGACTGTGTCAGAAGTATCTGTTTGCAGCACGAAGGGGCAGTTGAAATCCATGGTTCGTAGAATCGGCTCAGAGGTGAGCACCAGCTTCACCTTACAGAATGACTCTTCAGTCTCTGGCTGTCCCTTACTGGTCAGGTCTTTCAGAGGGGCAGGTAAGAAGGAAAAGTTAGGCAAAAAGAAGCGATAATACCCTGCCGACCCTAAAAAGGCTCATACCTGGGTCTTTGTTTTGGGCCTCGAAGGGGAGCCAGTCCTTCTTGAAAGGGTCCTCACTTTGTTCTTCACAGGGCGGATGTGGCCACAAGCCACCATGGAAGCCCAGGTCCTTCACCTCTGAGAGTGCTAGGTGACACTTGCAAGGGTTAGAGGTGAGTCCAGCTCTTTGTAACTCCATTAGCATCCTCTAAAGACAGTGGTCCTCCAAATGCCATGGATACGTAAGTGGGTGACAACATCCGTCCAAGGGTCTTTAAGAAAAAGGTGCATGCCAGTAACCTTTAGTGAGGTCCAGGGTTTAAGTGAATGCAGGTTGAAACATTTGACCAGGCCATCCGTCTGGGCTGTTAGACTGGTTCTCAACTGCTTCACCCTGAGGAGCCAATAGAGGTAAGCCATTAGCTGGGACATGAAGGGAGTTGCCTGATCTGGTTTAAGCTGGTATGCCGACTCAAGTTCAAAGCAGGAAGAGCTCCTTGGGGGTGGCCTACTTGAGAGGCACTGCATCTTGGTAAGTGGTGGCACAGTTGATAATCACCAGGATATGTTCATGCCCCAGGCAGATTTAGGCAACGGCCCAACAAGGTCCATGAGCTTGACGGGCATCTCTATGATGGACAGTGGAATCAGTGGACTGGGGGAGATGTTGCCTGGCAGGTAGGGCAGGCTTGGCAACACTGTTTCACCTTAGCATCCAGGCCGGGCCAATGGAACAGGTCACAGATGCGTTTGATGGTATTGGCTGTCCCAAGATAACACAACACAAACTACCCAATAACTACCCTACGACCCAAGATTAAAAAACAAATATGACCCAAGACTTTCATCCCAGTGTTTTGGTAAACAAATTAATAATAAATGTTATAATAATAAATTATGAATTCAAAATAATTAAATTGCCATTTTACAGAGTGTACTGCATATGTAGTAAGTTGGATAATTATGGCAAGACTCTCCTTTCTGAAGCAAAGCAAAGCAATTGTTTACCATTCAGGCAAAAACATAAGAAGTGAGAACCAAAAAGGCAAAACTTTGCAGGAGGGCCAAAACAAAAATTTACCATAGGCTGATCTGACTTGCATTGAAAGTGCACTGATTTTAGACGTTTGTAACACAAATTTGTTGTAACACTTTAGAATAGGAATACTTGTTAACTATTAACTATGACTTCTCCCTCAATCAAATTCTTAAGTTGCTGCAAAATGGTACTGGGTACCACTGCAGAATAAGGTCATGTAAAATAAGGCATGGCACACTCGTGGATGACAGTTTTTGCCAGTATAAAGCTCTCATTTGATATACAGTGAACACAACAAATTTTTTAATAAACATATTTCCAGTGCAGCAATCCACATGAAATTTACATTTTCCTGTGTCATTTCACGTTATTATACATTACCTTTTTAATGGATTGTAATATTCAATGTCTTTTCAATACGTAGATTTCTTAAGTTAATACCAATATGTGATCAAAATTTAACGTGAATCGCTGCATTGGTAATGTGTTTAATAAAAAACTTCAAGTTCAAGTAATGAATATTATTTCCCCCACTGTAAATCTCCAATTCACCAAAAATGTCACTAACGTCCTTCTGGTACTAAACCTAAACCTACCCTTCACAAAAATCCTGCAAAATGATAAACTACAGTTAATTTACCTTTTATGAACTAGTGTGCTCTCGAGTTTCAAACTTATGCTCACATGATCATGTCTTATATACAACACAATGCTATACACCCAAATTACACTGCAGATAAAATAGTACAAAACAGTGTAGGAGCAGCACAATTTAGTATACACTCTGATAGGTCGTATTTCAGGCATTTTTTGTACAAATTTTCTAAACATGCGTATTGGATGGAGGACATGTTCATTTCCATTATTGGCTAATATTAATAGTAGAGGACTGTAACAAAGTTTGCTACTGTAGTAGTACTTTTACTTGGCCTTTTACTCAAGTAATTTAGAAAAAATAATATGCCTACTTATAACTTTACTGGAGTAATATTTTATTGTGGTACTTTTACTCAAGTTTTTTTATTGTGGTACTTTTACTCTAACAACCTGTTAGTTTGTTAATAATTCCTTATTATTTAAGCAGTAATAAGACACTGTATTCTAAAGAGTTAGCATTGTATTTTATGAAACATGTTATAGTTCATGTTTATTTTTTTATATAATAGAGAGTAATGCTATATTTGGAGTTAGATAGCATGAGAAACACCTCGACAGCTAGGCCTGTTGCAACAATACATTATATCGACTTATCGCACAATATAACGTACATGAATTTTTCGGGATGCAATATATTGGTTATTATATTTAGATTAAAAAAGCATAAAAAACACACAATAACATAAATAAACAATTGCATTCCAATATGTCTTTTGCATTATGTCTTAATTTTCAAGAAAAAACATTTGTGCATTTGTCTTTTTTTTACTTTTAGAAAATGCTTACCATTTTAAACTTTTTTAAAGGTATCTAATAGTGATTATAACCATATGCTAGTTATCATATTTTTAGTCTTTCTGCAATCTTTCTCTACTTGTAAGGAAGTTGTATGTGTCACGTCTTTGGACTTTTGTTATTGTTTCTGTCTCGTGCCATGTGTTCAGTGTAACCTACTTTTAGTTAATTGTTGCCCCAGTTTCTGATGTGAGACAGAAAAAATTACAGTGCAAGTCAAACCTTAAGTAAGTGAAAATATTGGATACCCATTAGTACTTAATAAAGAATTATCAAATAATTCCGCAAGAATTACTTAAAACCTGAAACTCTATTCTAAAGTGAAAATGTAGGGAACCAACTTTATAGGGTTACTTTTATTCACAGGTTAAGATGGGATTAATTAAATCAAGATCAGGTGTTTAACTGGTGAAATATTAGTGAGTCTTCAGTAAACAACTTCCAAGGAAAAAAATCCAGGAATACAATTATATTATCTTTTATCAAATAAGAGGCATTTTTTCAGCACCTAATCATCTTGTGAAGGATTCTTTGTACATTTATTATTGTTATACCTTTTCTGCTGATGCCATTTTAACTATTTGATAATGTTAAACAAATACGGTATGCTACTCACTTCTTTTTAATATGCAACACCCACTTTTGCCAACTGAGTCAATTCCTGATGAATATAATCAAGTATATCCAAAATTTCTTGCTGTATATTCTGTATCCTTTTCTCTAGAAAAATTATGAAAGCAAACATCAATTTTCAAATTTACTTCTACGTTGTATATACTATTTATTTCTCTTGATCAAGTGGAAAAAATGGCTCAGCATTTTGTGGGGAAAAAAATTCCCTAAAAATATATATTAGAGAATAATACGAGAATGCAAAATGAAATCTACAGGTAAGCAGAAAAAAAGGCACAAGCTGGTAATAAACACAAATCTTACTCATATCAAGGTTTGTATGTCTATGTGGGTGTTCTGCTGAGTCTTGGCTAATTCAATGTTGCCTTTTCTTTATCTGCAAATGGACAAAAGCAGACTAGGAAAAAAAAACACCCCCTTCCTTTCTCTTTGAAAATGCTTGAGACTTGAGTCTGTACAACTTGCCCCTCAGCAGTGCCACACATAGGCATCTGGCCTATAGTCTGCTAACACACATTAGCAATAAACAATATGAAAGATGTGTCCATTATACCTTTGTTGTTGTAGACATCTAAGTAGTTGGGAGCTGAAAAGATAGTGATGAGAGAGGGGAAGCCTGTAGTTTGACTCTTTCTGTACATGCGATACCTATGGGAGAGACACACACACACACACACACACACACACACACACACACACACACACACACACACACACACACACACACACACATAATCATCATCGTTGTCGTCACCACAAATTAAATTCAGAATTAAACATCAACATAAATATTACACTTCTTACTTTTCAAGAAGCACCAGAAAAAGCAAAAAAAGTTTTTAAAAGTTTGATCTTCCATCACTGCCACTACCATTCAAAAGTTTGTGATCAGTATTTTTTGCTGCTGAATCCAGAATGTCGGGTTTTTCTCCCAACCACCTGCATAAAAATCCCAAGCCCAAATACCTTTTTGTGACAAACACCAAATTTGATGTTTTAATTGCTGTCTATGAGTTTACAAGTTTGGATCAATTCAAAATTAACTATTCCTAAACACTGCTGAGCAACGTAACATAACTGCTGCACTTAGCAATACAATTTTATTATTTAAATGTTGGAAAGTAAATATTTGAAAAAGATCTTAACACAGATGTTAACACAGTCTCTCTTGGAAATCGAAAAAATGCACAATATTTTCAGCAAACATTGGCGCATAGTAACTTTTTATGTCATAGATTGAACAAAGATAAAAAGTAAAAACATTATTGTGGCACTGTGCAAAGGTTTGGGCACCCTACATAATCAGTACTTAGTAACACCTTCTAAGCAGATATCACAGCCTGCAAACACTTTTTATAGCCAGCTAAAAGTCTTTTAATTCTTGCACTTCTTGTACAATGGGATTTTCTCCCATTATTCCTTGCAAAAGGCTTCTAGTTCTGTAATATTTTTTGGTTGTCTTGCCTGCACAGCTCTTTTAAGATCTACCCACAATTTTTCAATGATGTTTAAATCAGGGCACTGTGATGGCCATTCCTAAACCTTTAGCTTGTGTCACTTGAGGTATTCTGTAGTGGATTTGGAGGTATGTTTATTATCACTGTCCTGTTGTAGAAGCCATCCTCTTTTCAGCTTCAGCTTTTTTACAGATTGTGTGATCTTTGCTTCCAGAATTTGCTGGTATTTAGTGGAATCCATTCTTCCCTCCACCCATGCAATGTTTCTTGTGCCACTGGCTGCAACACAACCCCAAAGCATTATAGATCCACCCCATGCTTAATAGTTGGCAAGGTGTTCTTTTCATGATTTCTATTTTAACTTCATCAGTCCACAGTACTAGTTTCCAAAACGCATCAAAGCTTCTGTAGATGTTGTTGAATACGTCTGACATTGGATTTTATGATGGGGACGCAGTTAAGGTTTTCTTCTGCTGACTCTTCCATGAAGGTCTTGTCTGTGCAGGCGGTGCAACGGTGCACCACCACTCCTGAGTCTGCTAAATCTTCATGTTTTTTGTGGTCAAATTGGGGTTTTGATTTGTTTTACACCAACAAAAAAGAAAAAAAAAGAAAAAAGGAAAAATCTTCAAAATCTTTTTTCTGCCTAAACTTTTGCACAAGACTGTATCTGACCTCCAAGAAATTGCAGTCAACCTTAGACAGCAACAAAAATAAAGAGAACCACAGTTAATTTCGAACATATCACCGAAATGATGTTTCAGTGCAGCCTGAGTGTGTAACACCTGATTCTAGTTAAGTCTTCACAGTCTGCTGTATCATGAGCATTAAAGACCCCAATTCCGCTGGGGGCGATTTTTAGTAATAATTTAAGTAAAAAAAAATCAAGCAACTTGTTATAGAACTAATCTTACTTTGATGTGTAGACTTAGTAATATAATAACCATGGATGCATATTTGCGGTAACATACGCCTTCACTTAATCTACTTTAAACAGTGTTAATAAGAGCTCTTTGTTGTTTCCTTGTTGTGGTCCCCTCTGAATCATACAAATGTCGTCAATAAACTTACACTATTATGTGCTTATTCTCGGCTAATGTCTCTAGGTCTTTTTTCCTATGTAGGTTGACAGTGGAAGTTGTTGTTATATTTGATTCAGTTTATAATTTTTTCCTTTCTGCTGAAAACCAGGACATGATTGCATTGTTTTTCCAATTAAGATTTTATCCTTTGTCGTTCAAACAAAGGAGAGTGTTTTTTACTTGTAGGGCTTGAATCTTCATTAATCCTGATCTATACTGCCACTCTACTGTCCCTGTTTCCCAGCTAATTCTTTTCCTACCTAATTTCTAGACTCTCCGGTGTAACAATGGGTATGTCGACCCACTCTAAAAATGATTCTATATGTGAGATGCAACAGACCTTCCCTCAACACTTTAATAAGTAAAAGGAACAAATTTACCACAGCAGTTGTAGATAGGGAAGGAGCTCAAACCTCATCCACACTGGAAAGACGTCACTCTTTTAGGTAGAGAAATCACGGAGGCTGCTCATCACTGTAAAATCCACGAATCGGCCCAAGGAAGGCATCCAGATTTCTCTTAATTTTCAGTGCATAATATTATTCAATTTTAGGTTAAACTCAAATCTGACTCCATTTTATTTATTAATCGGACTCCATTTTATTATGACCTCAAATTTTAGGTTGAAATACAAATTGGTTGTTTGTCTGTTTCTAATTAGTATTTTGATATTCGGTTATTCCAAATGAACTCTTTATTATTTCCTCATTCATTTGGATGCACATAACGCTAGTAACAACACATCATAATCTACTTGAGTCAATAATTACAGCGTGAAACAATGTAAGATCAAATGTAACAATTGATTATCGGTCATGTATCGGTCATAATGTATTATGGCAATTTAAACACATCAAATCATTTTAATACAAAACATCAAGTTCTCAGAAACTAATCAAAAAGTAAAATGGAAGGAAAGATGGGTGGAGAAACAAATGGATAGAAGGGAAGGTAGTTTCCTGCACCTCCACTCTTGAAGATGTCTATATATTTGCATTTCTGTTCCTCAGCATCTGAGGTTCTTTTATCCTTACAACCCATTTTCAATGTTCTGGCAGATGCTGCATTGCCCTATCCATCATCCCTTTGATGCAATTCAGGTGTCCCTCCCCCTTAGCATTAAAACACCCCACAAAGCACAATGCTTCTCCCTCCATGTTTGATGGTGGGGATGGTGTTGTTGGGATCATAGGCAACATTCCTCCTCCTCCAAACATGTCAAGTTGAGTTGATGACAAAGAACTTGATTTTGGTCTCATCTGACCACAATACTTTTACCCAGTTCTCTGTATTATTCAGATGTGCACATAATAAACAATTAATACAAAGAGAATACATTTTTACGATATCTGTGCGAATGAACAGTGCAGAACTTAATCTTGAACTAAATTTCTCCACAAACCAGACCAAAGACATTAAGTGGACTATTGCAAATCCGGACGCCTCTTTGTCTGAAAAGCACCCTCTTTATCGCCTCCCCTTATTAGCATGGACCCGCCCTGCAGCACAGAGCTGATTGGAACATCATGTTGTGGGATGGATTTTGTCAGTTCATCAGTTTAAAACCAAATGACAAAAGGAACTCTGCAAGCTTGTTTGCTTTCTCATCGCCAAAACCCTCACAACTCCCTGGCTGGAATGACGTGAACTAACAGAAACATAGAAACTGCCAGCCAGAAACTCTCCCAATACAAAATCATCTTAACTCTGCTAATATCCTAAAGCCTAAAGCCACGCAACAAACTTGCAAAAGAACTTTAAGAATTTCAAGAATTTCAGCATCCATCCTAGGGAACCAGCTCCGATGTCTTTGTAACCAAAGCAACGCCCATTCACCGGTGAGTAAATCTAAAAGACATCACACAGGAAAACTGCCAGCCAATCAGAAGTACCGGGATTCCCTCAGACAAGCCAATCAGAATCCCTGCCTTCCAGCATCAGTCGTTAACAAACAACCTCAATCTCTGCTGAAATGATGCAAGAAGAAAGATCTTAATGACAATGTAAATCTCTGCTTTGTAAATACTCGCAGGTTGCGATTTAAAAAACTTATATCAAATACTAGACTTTGGACATTTAGTCAAACTCAAAAACTTTGCATCCTCAGAAACATGTGTTTGATAGATTAGTCATTTTTAGTATAGAATAGATCTATAATTATTTGCTGTGTGTTGTGTATTCTAAAGCCAAACTTTGCCCAGATCTTAAATCTACCTAGCTCAGATTCAGGAAACAAACCAATACCAGTTTCAGCATTATTTTGAAAAAAACACAAGATAGTCTCAGTTAATTTTAACCAATAATAAATGAATTGCAGGTTGTATGACTTTCTCATTTTCAAAGTTCATTTAAAGGTAGATTTTTATTTAGTACAGTGCAACCCTCAAAGAAAGAACGGGCCTCATTAATGACATTTTTATAAGTATTTTAATAAATTCTGATTAATCTGTGTGTAAAACAAACCTTCCTAAAAACTCTCCTCTACTTTACAAACGCTTCATAAATTGCATGTTCAGGAACACAGTGGAATATTCTGGTCTGCTTTTTCAGGTTTGACTCCTGTATATTGTATACATGCAAATAAGAGTAATAGGCCATATGACTAACAATAAATATTCCAAAATCGTGTTCACCAAAGAGCATTTAGCCAGCTGAAATAATGGCAGGTGAAAACGAGCAGCTGGTGGCGTTCGTGAAAAATTTAGTGGCACAGCGTTTTTTTTCCAGCTGCTGTGATTTGGAATATCCTTGGCAGCAATGTATTACTAATATTTAATTAAATGTTTTTGTTTATACTGTATGCCACAAGCTTCAAACTGGAATTGATTTTTTTGGAATTTCTGAAATTAAACCACTCTCCAACATTCTCCTTTATGTTTTTAACAGCAAAATTAGTTTTTACCCATTTCTGGATAAATATACATATAAACCACTGCGCTGTGCTGCTCATATTTATCACACAGTAAAAATCCAAAACAAGGACTGGTGGGAGGTTGTCCTGCTGCACTTATCATTTGCAGAGTAAAAAGAGTTTTATGATGACAGGGCGTGCATTTTTACAATATTTTTGCAAAAGGAAGAACTGCTCATTCCCAGCATGCGCAGTCTTTTCAGTTTCCGGGTTCAATTTGATCAAGTGTTTATATCATTGTACTCTTGTACTCATATTTATGTCATTGTACTCTTCTACATTATACTGTACAGTGCTTTGATGCAACCTGTGTTGTTAAAAGCGCTATATAAATAAAAATGATTGCTTGATTGATATATGCTTAATCATATTAGAGAAGCAATATGATTGAAATTTCATTTTGATCGAGCTCAATCAGATTGTGTTTACATTAAGTCTTTTCATTATGACTGAGCCGTCAAACCGATTACAAAAGGATTATGGTTGCATGTAAATGTAGCCAGTAATGAGCTCTGTGTTTTTACAGTTATAAAAACAAGAGAACAGGAGCAAATGAAAGTGTATCAGAATTTTGTGTCATCTGAACACAGAACATTTAAATGAATTAAAATAGAACGTGTACACTTCTATTCAACGGTTTTAATTAATTAATTTTCATTAATTTGAAAACTCACAATGATTTTACGAACGATTTAAATATATATACATAAAAAGTGAATATTTGTCAAAGCACACCATCTAACAGATTACACTCTAGAAAAACATTCATTATAATTAATAATTATATGAGTTATAAGAATATTGCAAAATATTACATTTGGTGTGTCTGTGTATGATATCTAGACAATATTACACTAAAGACACATTCATACAGCATTTGAAGCTTAAATAATAAAAATAGCGAGTGGTAACTAGGCTGATATGATAAGGAAACATACAAACACATGCATATACCAGATACATTGGTAACTGATTAATTATAGTCTAAATAAATAAAATGTATTTATGTGTGTGTTATGTGTATTTGTAACCAGGGAGCAACCAATTTAGCACTCATAAATGTACGATGTGTTTACAATTTATATGCAAATTTCAAAAGGCTAAAAGGTCTCTGAGACACCAAGCCTAAGTGATCAACAGTAATCCTAAACAGATAATACAGCTATAATCAGGGACCAAGAGACTGGCAGACTCCACGATGAGCAGTGAAAGTTGACACAATTGTCTGACTTAACAAAACTGGACAAGAAGTCAAAAACAAAAAGGCCAATTTAAGGCGGGAAAATTCATAAAGTAATGCTTTATAAACATATATATATAAAAAAAAATTTCTTTATGTAAAAAAAGTACAGCACAACTTTTAATTGTGGGCAATTTGCATCAATTTCAGTTTTAACCCTTGTATGGTGTTCATACCCAGCCAGTGTTTGTGGGTTTGGTTGACTCGCTGCAGGTTTGGGTTTTTAATTCAAGGCCATCAAAAAATCTATGTTACAATACTTAACAGATATTTTAATAAATCCCAACTACAAGCAATATTGACAGTATATATGGTAAAATATCGCCCTTTACCTTTGTTAGATTAGATTTATGAATTATATTGCTACAACCTTGTTTTTGGGAATGGCAGGGGCAGAAACACAAAACTCACACTCTTACAGGCTCTCTTTCTCACACACTCACACATATAAACACACACACACACACACACACATACTAATAGGACACAGAGTGAAGGTGCAGAGGACCTAAAATGTCCACTCTTTTTAGCAGTCCAAAAGCAGTGGACCTGAATATAAGTGTGTCAAACTTACCCAGCATCCTGTGCTTCATGGGCTCGTATAACAGATAATAAGTTGTTGTGTTGTAGAAAGTCACAAACAGCAGGATAACTAAAAGAATGAGTAAAGAGAGGTTAAATAATCTGTAATTTATTTAATTATTTTGAAGAAATATCAACTTTTGTTAAATATCAATTTTTTTTAGCCTTAGCAGGTGTATGATATTTTCTCCTTTTTGAGGCAAAACAAAACATACAGCATTAATCCTCTTCACGTAACAGTCAATAGTAAATCAAAATGTACTTAAAATTCATTCACTTGCATAATTCATTCATATTCATGTTAATAGAACCATGAATGATATTTATTTTCCATGGAGGGTTTCAAGAAGATTAGATAGAAAATGTTTTAAAAGGGACATCAGAGGCAAATGTACCTTTACACAGCATGTGAACATTAATGTGTGTTGGCAGCGTGTACACGACCACCCTATAATGATCTTTGCAAATCACCTTTCTTAAGAATTTGCTTGTTAACAAGTTCCATGATGAATGTGGTCAGTTTACAGTCTCAGAGAACTGCTCAGCACATGGAAGAGGGGAGAACAGTAGCTTATCATTTAAAGGGACATGCACCACAATGGGCTGCTGAGAACAGAAGGTAAAAATTGTGTAAAAAATGTTATAGACTGTACACAAAGACCATAAAGAATAATACCAACTTGGGAAAAATGGGCATCTGATGTCCCCTTTAATACAATAAATATTTTTTAATCTAACAAGACATTTATCTCATTCTCAAGTATGCTACATTACATTTTTAATGACAAATTTAATCCTCTGTATATAACTGCATAGTGTTTAATAAAATAAATAAATAAATAATTATAATTGTTAATTTCTGTTATTTAATTATAAGTGTTGTCTGGTTTCATTTTAATAGTTTTTTTTGTACCTGTAGAAATAGGAGCAGCCTCTCACTGTGTTGTGTGTGAAATGTTCCTGGGTTTTCTCGTTGCCAAAGTCCTCCAGTGGGTCCGACCAAAGCAAGTCACACATTGGTCCATATGCGGGAGGCTCTTTGAATCTATCTAACTGGAAAGGAGAAAATTATACTTTATACCACAGAGTACTACTATGTTAGAGAGAAGCATCATTATTTTTAAAGACAAAAAAGGAACTGAACTATTTTAGAAACCTTATAAAAACAGCCTTTTGGGGAAAAGAAACATTTTAAAACATTTGTACTGTAAAACGGTACAAATAATTTTTCACTAAACCCTCAGATTTGGACATTGATATATCACAAACAAGCACTGTAAGTGTTAAATATTTTCAGTTTAAACATAGAATGTTTGTTTGAAATGACCAGAAACTGACTACCGAGTCACTATCTACAATAAAGTGCCCCATTATGCTGTAAACGTATTTTTTTTTTTTTTATGTTTTAGAAGGAAAGCAATGTTTTAAAGCTCAAAGTGCATGACTATTGAATTTGCCCCCCTAAGAAAGAATTGATTCAGAACTGCCAAATGAGTCAGAATCAACTCTATATTTTATCTGTGGAGGAATTAAATTAGCATACTGCCACCTTGTGGTTCTCATTTATCTGCAAACAATGTCTACTTCGACCTGCCTTCAAACACTTTAGTTTTGATTTAGATTTGTTTTTTTTTTTTTCTTATAATAGCTGGATCTGGCAAAACAGAAACTGCACTCATTCACACATTTCAGCAAAAAGGCTTGTTCACTCTGCCAGCCTCTAGCAGCAATCAATTTCATATCAGGAATGTTAAAATTCTTTCAAACAGTTTAAACTTTCATTATACATTAACAACTCATTAATATGAGGAGTATTAATCAGTCATTCAGAAAACAAATTTAATTTTTTATGCATGAAAAATTTAGAGGTCCGGACCTCCTTTTTTTTTTTTTTTTTTTTTTTTTACCTCGGGTGAATTGGATTGGATGCTTGAATACTACCTGCGTAAGAAGATTGCCAAAACTAAATTAGGAACCTTTAAAATAGCATAATGGGACACTTACTGTTACAGTCCCTTTTAAGTGGAATATAAACAAGGAATGTATTTTTCATGATTTTATATTGCATATAGATTGCACATACAGAAAGCACTGGTGTTAATGGAATAATCAATCAAGGAATGGTTTATTAATGACACTACTTCATTATGTACATACTTTCCTGATGTCATCAAGGTTTGTGATTTCAGGGGACAATCCACCGTGCACACACAAGAACTGCTGGTTCATCAGTGCTGCCAGGGGAAGACAGTCAAAGGCATCCATACACGCATCATACACCCGCTCTGAATATTTAATTCTACCTGTCAGGGATGGAGAATGATTGAGGAGAAGGGAAAAGAAAATGAGCATCAGTTAAACCCAAAATAAACACACATTCTATAACTTTATATGACTATAAAGGCCATCCAAACATTTCTAATAGAAAAAACTTCAACATAAGGTGACGGCTTTCACCACAAATGCAGTTCCTTAAACAATTATATTCCACGAGTGGGGTTGTAGTGGAGTGGCTCCAGCATAGATCACTTCTAATTTAATGTTAGTAAGCACAGATTCTAGCCTACGTCTGGGAATATATGACCACTATACTGTAAGAATTTTCACCGTATATATTGTCATCTGAACAAGTAAGTAACAAGCCTGCCACTTTTGTTGACAATAAAACTGTTCACTACAATAAATTGTGCTATCAGTGGTGACGAACTCTGTCATGTCACAATAAATCCTGCAAATTATTATTGTTAACAACATCAGCACTGCAAGTATACTGACTACAAGTATAGAGTGTACAAGTAAAAATCTACCCATATCATTCCAATTAGAAAATATTCTTATAATGATTGTGAATCATAAGTCAGACGATAGTTTTGGCTAGTTATGCTAGTTACTCGCTCAAGGTAAACCAATACAACTTCTTAAATCAAATACTGAGAAAGTGAGTGGCTTTACTTCTAAGTAGAAAAGGGTGAGAGTATCAAAAAAAAGGTCTGTGCCGTGTAACATGTTCCATTGTTCCGAGTAATGTTCCATTATTAATGAATAATTACACAAGAACACATGAGTAATGCAATGTTAACTACTAGTAACTAACAATAAACTAATTAATGAACTACTGTATAAGAACTACTGTATACAGGTCCATAATTAATATGAATAATACATAATGTATAATTAATTCTAAAGTAAAGTTCATGGTAACCCACTAGTAATGATTCAAATATTACAAATATTATATTAAATATATTTGGTATTTGATTGGATAGTAATTATTCAGGTCTTACTACACTCCCTGAGGTTTTTGTGGTTAGTAATTCTTTTTTTTGGTAAATTTGGTTACACTTAAATCCTTACTGGTGGATTACCATGGTCTTCACCTTAGAATACAAAAAAAAAAAAAAAAAAGGTAGTTTCTTGAGAAGAATATAGCAACAAGTAATTAGTATTAGGAGATTAGAATGATTTGGTAATACTTCGGTTATTGCTAGTACGTTACCTAGATTAAAATTAATTATTCATTATGCATAATTCACATTATGAATTGCAGGCCTTTACTTAAGAGTGTCTTGTTAGGTAATAGTTTATTTAAATGCTAATAGTACTGTAGCTATTTTTTTTGTTATTATTTCTGTAGTTATTTTGTTATTTCTAGTTATTGTGATGTGGTTGGCAGTCATACTTACATTCCTGTTTAAAAGTGAAATACTCTGTTAAATGTCTACATTCGTGGTTCCCACGCAGCAAAAACAGTGTCTTGGGATAAAGGATTTTTAAGGCCCATAGGTACAGTACACACTGTGGACACACAAACAAAACGAGAGTAAAATCAGAGGATTGCAATTATAAAAGGACACATACAATTTAGTGTTGAGATATTAGCAGTGACTTACTTCAATACTGAAATATCCTCTGTCCACATAATCACCCAGGAAAAGGTATCGTGTGCTGGCTGGAGAACCTCCCACCTCAAAGAGCTTCATTAAGTCAAAAAACTGCCCATGAATGTCTCCACAAACTATAGAAAACATACAAAATACAGTTATTTGCAAAATGCGTTTATAGTATTATTATTAGAATGATTACATTATTAATAGTATTGCGTTGACACAATTACTAACATTAATGCAATATCTTGCATTATTGATGTTGCATTAATGTTAGAGGCAATTGTGTCAACACATCAATAATACAACAGTTCATACATATTAGTTTTAAATGTATGTTTATTTGCTACAGTTATGCTAACGATAATAAACATTAATTTATGACATTAAAACAGCGACATCTGTTGAAGCACATTGCGCTGTGTTCGTTGTCACAGGAACATCCCACCTGAAAATACTGAGAAAAATACATTGCTAAATAATGACATGCTCATGCTCTGCTCACTCCTAAGTCCTCACTAACAAGGAGATAAGGATGATCACTTTGATTTGGAAAATGCCGGTGAACCGCACAGTATTTATTATTTTTTACATTTATTTATTTTTTTTAGTTGTTCTACATTCATAAGAATGAATGGCATGGTGGATTGTGTTGACGACAATGTTTTCTGGAAGTATTCCTGAGCCCATGTTGTGATTTACATTACAGTAACATTCCTGTATGTGATGCAGTGCCGTCTAAGGGCCCGAAGATCACAGGCATCCAGTATGGTTTTGACCCTTACGCACAGAGACTGTTCCAGATTCTCTAAATCTTTGGATGATATTATGCACGGTAGACAATGATAACTTCAAACTCTTTGCAATTTTTCTCTGAGAAACTACTTTCTGATACTACTTTTCTCCACTATTTTTCGCCACAGCATTGGAGGAATTGTTGATCATCTGTCCATTTTGACTTCTGAGAGACACTGAGAGGTTCTTTTTATACCCAATCATGTTGCCAATTGACCTAATAAGTTGAAAATTGGTCTCCCAGCTGTTCCTTATATGTAGATTTAACTTTTCCGGCCTCTTATTGCTACCTGTCCCAAACTTTTTGGAATTTGTAGCTCTTATGAAATCCAAAATGAGAATTGGTTTCCATTGAATTTTAGAATACACTTTATTGACTATTCCATGCAGAATTTGGCACAATTAAAGGTATCTTACCAATTCTATTTTGTGATCAGCAAAATCACAAATTGGTATCCACTTATTCATTTATCTGGCTTGATTCTTACTTCTGAGCTGGTTAGCACAGGTCTGTGCAGAGTTTGACTTTAAAATACACAACACACACGACAACGACTCTTAATAATGAAACAGAAAGTTTATTGAGCTATACTTCTACTAACATGACTAAGCTAATAAGGCACACACACACACAGAAAAAGAAACAGTTTGGGAAGGAATTGATTAATGAAGTCCAAAGTCTATTTGCTAGTTCTAAGATTGCAACCCACAAGAATTCATCAAAGCAGAAGTTTTAGCTTTCCACTTTGCAGCATTCAGTTAAGAGATGCATACTTTGTCTGCACTACCGAAACTGTGCTGGCTTCTCTAAGGGAATCCTGGCTTGGATGTTTTGGATGACGTCTTTGGGTTTCCCCGGGCGATTTTAATGGGTGTTCGTAAAAGTCTCTCGTAGTTGGGTTGCTCAGCTTTGGAAGTTTCTAGAGTTGAAGCTGCAGGGAGTCAATGGGGTTCTTTTCTCTTTTCTTTTTCGCCTCTCTTTTTAAGTTTTATACAAGTTTTTGGGCTTACCCCGAAGGTGTTGTCCAATCAATATGGGGCTACAGACCATGTTCACACCCAGTTCGGCTATTTTTCCATGCATAAATTACTGTACGTTAACACAGAGTTTCCATCCCATCTGGAGATAGCATTTCTGCAATGTCCTATACTTTATAGAACGTTTCCTACATCCCATATAACAACAAAATCTTGAACATTCATTCACACCATGAAATGGCAAACGTCATAAGCTTTCATTCAACACCAAACATCACATATCTAGTGCTCATCTCAACTACTATCCACCACATGATTATGCATAGATTAAAATGTGAGTTTTCATGGACACATCAATACATACAAGAGGATTATAGGAGATTATTGGTAACTCAACATATATTTGCTCTAGTAAAAATGAGAATTCTGATCATCCCTTTTGAAAAGTCTTTTGTTTGAAAAGCAAAAGAGCATGCTTTTATGATGTGTGAGGAAAAACAGCAAAGGTCAAAAGGGTTCCCACTGGGGCCTGGATATTTTGGCGATGTCCGCTCACACTTGTAAATTACATGCTCGTGCTTATTTATCCACTGATTCATGCTGAGAGGGGTCACACCTAGATATAGATATATAATAGGGGTAGATATATAATATATATATTTTTATTATTGTTTTGTCATTTATAGCAATATAAAAGCCAATGAAAAATAAAGATTATATCTTCTGTCTCTTTCTCAAAAGATGATTTCAAAAATCATTGATTCAGAAAATTAGTATATTCTTAAATCAAAACTGCAAAGAAGATTACTTTTATTTGAAAATAGTGTTTTCTTTTGCCATTGCTTTCCAGGTGTTGGTTTAGGAAAAATAGGAAAGGTAATCTGAATTGTTGGTGTTTTTCATTGGTTTAGAAGCATAATAAGTGATTATGCTTCTAAAATTGCATGTGTGAAATCAGCCTCTAGACAATAGCATGCAACAGCAGTACAGGCTTGTGACTGATGTAACATACTGTCACAGAAAGACAAAGAGATATGATTCTCCATGGTAACAGTGCAGAACACTGGGTTCTGTTAGTCTGTCAATTTGAAAATCGAATGTTATTTAGAAAACTTTCCTCATCATAGAGCCAATTCATTTTCTCACTCTTCTAGCCAAAATGCCCATATCAAATTACGAGATATTAGTCTCCAAATACAGTCTGCAATGATATTATGTGTTCTTCACACATAATATCATTGTGGGCAAATGCTGAAGTAGCTTTATTTGCATGTCGATTCAGTGTCATGCTTCCTCAATTATACCTAATGCCATTTGCTATAGCATTAAAACTCATGACTCATTTCATCTTTATTTTATTCTACTGCAATGTACTAAGAGTTAATGCAGGCCTCTTGGCAACAGATACAAACAGCTATCAAATATTTTGATATTTTGTACAACAAGATCAAAATCTGTATTTTTATTTCTACTTGCACCACTTCAACATTAGATACGTGGTCTATAGATACCTCAAATAACCATCATTAAAAGAATAATTCTGCCTATGTGCTTTTTTAGGTTTTGATATCATATGAAAGCTGGATTCTTCTTATCAACATATTTTCAGAGATAGTAGGCAAGATGTTATAGAATAATAATTTAATGAAAAAATATATGCATATACAGTACTGTGCAAAAGTTTGGTGTGAAAAAATGCTGTAACCAAAGAATGCTTTCAAAAATGGAAGTCTGAAACATTTATTTTCATGTGAATAAACAAAAGAGAAATATAAATCAAATCAATATTTGGTGTGACCACCCTTTGCAATTCTTGTAGGTACACTTGCACACAGTTTTTGAAGGAACTTGGATGGTAGGTTGTTCCAAACATCTTGGACAGCTAACCACAGATCTTCTGTGAATGTAGGCTTTCTCACATCCTTCATGTCTCTTCATTCTCCTACCCCCTTGTCAACATGACAAAGACAAGAGAACACACCAATTAAGTAAGGCAGATGTGTGTCAACCTTCATAAGTCAGGCAATGCCTACAAGAAAATAGCCACTAGCCTTATCTTGCCCGTATCTACAGTCAGAGGAATCATTAAGAAGTTTAAAGCAACTGGAACAGTGACAAACAAGGCTGGAAAAGGGACCAAGTTTATCTTGCCACAACGCACAGTGAAGGAGGATGGTAAAAGTAAGTAAAAAATCCTAAGCTCACTGTCACAAATTGCATCAAATAGTGACATCTTGGGGTCACAATGTCTCCATAACAACCCTCAGATGCTCACTACATGCCAACACACTATTTGGGAGGAATGCAAATAAAAATCCCTTTCCCACTAACACTCACAAACGTAAACGTCTGGAGTTTGCTGAGCAGTACAGGGACTTCATCTGGGATTGTGTGCTTAGGTCAGATTTTTGGCAACAAACACTCTAAGTGGGTCTGGCGTAAAACAAAAGCTGAGTAAGCACCTCATGCCCACCGTGAAGTATGGTGGAGGATCTGTGATGCTGTGAGCCTTTTTCTCTTTCAAAGGCTCTGGGAACCTTGTTAGGGTACATGGCATTATGAATGCTTTGATCTACCAGGAAATTTTTAATAAAAACCTGATGGCCTCTGGCAGAAAGCTGAAGATAGGTCATCATTGGGTCTTTCAGCAGGATAATCATCCAGAACGTGGCAAAATCTACACAAAAATGGTTCAACAGTCACAAACTCAAGGTCCTACCAAGGCCATCTCAATTGCCAGACTTCAACCCAATCAAAAACCTGTGGGGCGAGCTAAAGAGGACAGTGCATAAGAGAGGACCCAGAACACTGGATGATCTAGAAAGATTGTGCAAAGAGGAATGGTCAAAGATTTTGTGTACTTCTCTTTGTGTACTCCAATCTTGTGAAATGTTATAGGAGGAGATTAAATACCGTCTTGTTGGCAAAAGGGGGGTGTACAAAGTATTAATTTTTAGAAGTTCATGACCACATCTTAAACAGGTGTGCCAATAATTGTGGAGGGCACTGTGTACACACACACACACACACACTGGTGCTGGTCATATAACTAGAATATCATCGAAAAAAAGTTTATTTATTTTACAAATTCCATTCAAAAAGTACAATTTTAATTTTGATGATTGCAACTGACAACTAATGAAACCCACAAATTCAGCATCTAAGAAAATTTGAATATTACTTAAGATCAATACAAAGAAAGGATTTTTAGAAATTATGGCCAACTGAAAAGTATGAACAGGAAAAGTGTGAGCATGTACAGCACTCAATACTTAGTTGAGGCTTCTTTTGCATGAATTACTGCAGCAATGTGGCGTGGAGTCGATCAGTCAGAGCCCAGGTTGCTCTGATATTGGCATTCAACTATTCTACATTGTTGGGTCTGGCATATACTGTATATACATACATACATTTTATATATATATATATATATATATATATATACAAAATACACAACTCGGAAAGTAAAATACTGATATGATAACCACAACAAATTAAAGAGGATACAGGACACAATGAATATAATCACAGGCTTAAACAAAATGCCATACCATGATTTTTTCCTCCCAAGAATGGAAATTCCGCAATAAGAAATTCCTCGAGTGGTCATTGTTGTCATGAACCACGACGCTGTGGCTCTCTCCGACGGCCACCGGAGGGAATCCTCCCCAGAATATTAGCCTTCAGAAGTACCTGCCCAGGTGTACCTCATTAGACTACTATATAAGCTGCTACCAGCCTTTACACTTTGCGAAGTCTTATCCTTGCTCCGGCTGGTAATTCTTAAGCGTCTGTTTGATCGTTGTCTTCCTGTGTTTGACATTGCTCTATGTTTTCGTTTCTCAGATTGTTTGTTGCCTACCCAATGACCTATTGCCTGTGTACCTCAACTCTGATTCTGTCTGCCTGCCTCGACCATTGCCGTTTTTTTGACTCTGCCTGCCCTGTGATATTTCTTCCATTGTTACCGGACCTTGCCTGTTTGACCATTCTCATTAAAGAGCATGCGAATGGATCGCTCCGAACGCTTCTGACTCCTCATTACAGTGGTGCAATAATAAACATGGGTATGTTTAAGGGACGGCAAAGCATTTCTTGTCTCAGCCGTTTGTAAGCTCTTTTAGTAGCTGTGGTTTACTAAAAAAGTCAAACAGCTAAAGTGGAGAGAACAAAGAAACTTCTTTTTAGGAAGTTTTATTCCTATTATTTCGTCCAACTTATCACTTGGAAAATGGCTAGGGAAGTCATACATTGTTGCCCTTCAACTGAAAATTACAAATAAAAATGACAAAATATGGTATCTAATCAGAATTTTTTCTGAGGTTTATTGCAGTAAAAAGCTTCAGTAGCTCAAAGAATGCAACCGTTTGCCATCATTGACGCAAAATGTAATGTGCACAAAAAATAATGCTGCTTAACACTTCCATGACTAGTGCAAATAGATAGGGGAATAGAGGATGTCCTTGGTGTGTTCCTCTGTATAGTGAGAATGTGGCAGAAATATGTAATGTAAGTTTGCAAGGGCCGAAGCTTTTGGATTAGTATACAATCCACTGAATAAATTTGTCCCCAAATCCAAATCTTTTTTAGAGTTGCGAACATATAAGGCCATTCAGTTTGATAAAATGCACTTTGTGCATCTAAAGAAATCTTATGCTGTATTTTTTGTGTATATTATATTATATTATATTATATTATATTATAAAGATGTTTTAAGTTTGATTGTATATGCAGATTTTGGCATAAATACTGTTTGCTATTAATTTATGATTGAACATGTACACTATATTTGCAAAAGTATTCGCTCACCCATCCTAATAATCAGAATCTGGTGTTCAGAATCACTTCCATGGCCAAAGGTGTATAAAATAAAGCACCTAGGCATGCAGGCATACATTTTTACAAACATCTGTCAAAGAATGAGTCACTCTCAGGAGATCAGTGAATTCCTGCATGAAACTGTGATAGGAGGTCAACTGTGTAACAAATCTAGTTCCTCTCCTAAATATTCCACTGTCAACTGTCAGCAGTATTATAAGAATGTGAAAGTATTTAGGAATGACAGCAACTCAGCCATGAAGTGGTAGGCCACGTAAACTACTGGAGCGGGGTCAGCAGATGCTGAAGAGCATAGTGTGAAGAGGTCGCCAACTTTCTGCAGAGTCAATCGCTACAGACCTCCAAACTTCATATGACCTTCAGATTAGCTGAAGAACAGTGCACAGATAGCTTCATGAAGTGGGTTTCCATGGTTGCCAGGAGAACGGTATTTGTCTGACTGCATTGTGTCAAAAGTTGGTGGAGGGGGGATTGTGGTGTGGGGTTGTTTTTCAGGAGTTGGTCTTGGCCCCTTAGTTCCAGTAAAAGGAACTCTGAATGGTTCAGCATACCAAGACATTTTGGACAATTCCATGCTCCCAACTTTGTAGGAACAGTTTGGAGATGGCCTCTTCATCTTCCAACATGATTGTGCACCAGTGCACAAAGCAAGGTCCATAAAGACATGGCAGAGTCTGGTGTGGATGCACTTGGATGCACCTTTGGGATGAATTAGAGCGGAGACTGAGAGCCAGACCTTCTCGTTCAACATCAGTGTGTGACCTCACAAATGTGCTTCTGGAAGAATGGTCAAAAATTCCCATAAACACACTCCTAAACTTTGTGGACAGCCTTCCCAAAAGAGTTGTAGCTGTTATAGTTGCAAAGAGTGGACCAATATCATATTGATCCCTATGGATTAGGAATGGGAAGTTTATATGTAAGTCAAGGCAGGTGAGCGAATACCTTTGGCAATATAGTGTATATTGTTGCAGTCTAGTAGATAATACTTTGCTAATGATTTTTTGCCTCTATTGGAATAAGAGAGTCCGATATGACTGGACTTTACGGAGCATTATTACGTGTTGGAGGGAGTTTCAACTGAGAGAATGAATTATATGAAGAAACACTGGTGTGAGAATCTCAAAGATTTTTTTGTATAACATTCTGCACTATCTGGGTCTTTACAATTAATATTTGTGAGGTTATTAACAACTTTATTTAATTTAGTGTAGTTTCCTTGTCCAACATTTCAGCTTCTTCAATTATTTGAGGAAGATTAATATTAGAAAATAATTAGTTCATTTCATTTTTATATATAGGTGTATATACTTCATTATAAAAGTCTGCAAAGCATTTATTTATCAGTTTCAGATGTGTTACTATTTCCCCAATCTCCGTCTAAATCTTATGAATGGCTCTAGATGTCAGGGACAGTTTCATGCCTAATTCAAAATTATGTTGTTTAATTTGACTAAGTTGTTTAGCAAACGCTGTCATTATAATCAGGTCCATGCAGATTAATCAATGTAATAGGCCCTGAAATTATTTCACCACAAAACAAAAAAAAGACATCTAACCATCATAATAAAATTAGCCTAACTTGTGTAGATTTTAAAAGGCCTGACTGCATTTTGGCTAATATTTGTATACGTTACTGCTTTAAATTTCTATACTGCTTCTTAATTTGATACTGCTAATTAAAACTGAATTCTGATAAATGTTAATTAAAAAGCTGAATCTAAAATTAAACTATAAAAAGTGTGTTCTGGAAATAACAAAATAAATATATATATACAAACTAAAGAAAACAAAAACTTAAATAAAACAAAACCTTAGTTACTATGTCTAAAGTGACATTCTGGAAATAACAATGCAGATGTTGAGAAAGAATATATATATATATATATACATATATACATACATATATATATATATATATATATATATATATACATATATATATATATATATATATATATATATATATATATATATATATATATATATATACATATACATATACATATACATATATATATATATATATATATATATATATATATATATTGTGACGGGCGTCCCGAGCTACCATCAGCGTTGCCCTGGGAATAAACCACCATCACCTGGGAAAGCCACTGATCACCGGACTCGCCGCACCTGGAGCTCGTTTGCCGGTGGCCAGATAAGCCACGTCAGGCTCGCACTCCAGTGAGCTACCACACTCCTACATGTCTCTGACTGTTATCTCTTTTGTATCTTCTAGAAGCCAGTCCTTGAACCGCGACACGGAGCTAATTCCCCCAAGATTCAAAGTTGCCGTACTCACCGACTGCACCCTGAGCACCGAGCACCCAGAAGATAACGCCACTGACAGCGGTTGTGCACCGGCTCACCATTCACGTATCACATATATTGTTAAATAAACGTGCCCTCCGGGGTTCAAACGCCTCTGTTTGTGCTGTGCTTCATCCGCCCCGTGCCAATATATATATGTATATATATATATATATATATATATATATATATATATATATATATATATATATATATATATATATATATATATATATATACATACATACATACATATATATATATATATATATATATATATATATATATATATATATATATATATAAGCAAAGCAAGACCAAAATACACAATACCTAACTCACCCGTTTGATTGCTTAAAAAGTCAAATCAGTGGTTACTATTACCATGGAAACATTGCTTATTGGCATGGAAACAGCCAACCAATGAAGTTTGCCTGAGTAGAGCAGCTTTTGCAATCATGCTTTTACAGTATCTTCATACAGTTGTTTATGTAAGAATGCATGTATAGTAAAAAAAAATAAAAAAAAATAACTGTCAACAGAGATTGCATAAAAGTATAAGATTGTATAAAATGTCTGGGATTTAATTTTAAATATAAAAAAACTCTTTAGTATGGATAAACAGTGATATCCACCCCTCAGCAGTAGTAACATCCTGCAATCGAAATTTTACTTGAAGCTATTTTGTCTGGTTAAGAGAAAGAAGCACAAAATGCAAAACATAAATGGATATTCATCCTGGTGTTAGACTGGTAAAAGAGCAATGTTATCCAATCATGTATTATGAAAAAAGTGGCAGAAAGAATATTTTAAATAAGAAAACTCTTCACTCTTTAGTGAAATGCACATCTTGTGCTGCAGCTCATGTAAAACACATTGTCAAGGCAGAGTTAAGACCACACACTCATACTAACATAAACAGCAAGAGCCACAACCACATCTTTCATGAGATGAGAGAGTGGGAGTACATGAGAGGGAAGCAGAGAGATTGTTCTGACTGCACACCTCAGCAGGTCAGAGTGTGGGTGAAACACATTATGCAACATAGACCCACTTGCTGTAGCCTACACAAGGCCATCACAGGGGCACACACACACTGGGTTTCTGTTTTATAAAAACTCTTTAGACAATGATTTGTATAATGTACAAACTTTATATTCTAATCCACTAAATCTAACAACCTACACCTAAACCAGCCTGTATAGAAAGCATTTCTTTCTACATTTACAAACAAAACAAAACCAAATCAAATAAAAAAATTCAGGCTGCTATCTTTGAAGGGACATCTGGTGCCCACAATGTAGGGATTACCTGAACCACACACACACACAAAGTATCATGACAGTAGTCATGACAACTCTCTGAGAGATTAACGTGGTAACGTACATGACAATGTTAATGCATTCGATCTTGTCAGAACAGATCTGCTACACTGCTACCGTGGAAGAGCAAGTACTGAGACTTGCTACTGCCAATACTTCCACAACATGCTGCTGCTGAGCATGTAAGAAACACTGCTGCTGCACATCTAACATGCATGATATAACCCCCTATAGCATACATGAATCACTTTGTAGCTGATCTATACAGGTGGAGCTGGGAAGGTGGAGGGTTTCTGAGCGTGCTGCAAAACTGCTGCAACAAACACTAGTCATATATCTGCAGGACCATCTAGAATTTCAGATAGAACTATATATTTATTTTAGTGTATCCAAGTAATAAATAATTCACCTACACGACTGGTACAAATCATAAGCTTTAGAAATATAATCTTGATTTGAAAACACCTGTTACGTTTAAAATAGAAAATAGTTTTCACTGAAATTCTACATAAGTATTATCCCAAAAGGACATTTTTTAATATTAAATGTAAAAACCAGGGGGTTAATGTCTTTGCTTTATTCCTTGAACCAAATTTAGCTTTCTGTTGCATACTTTAACTTACCCATAAAAATATGGCCCTGTGTTATTACTGTCACACTTGTTTGCAATCAATAAATCACTTGAATAAGACATGCGTGACAAAGTGAAGTAGACTAAAAGATCCCCAAAAGCTACACATCATGTTGAGATCTAAAGAAGTTCAGAACCAAATGAGAAAGAATGTAATTGAGATCTATCAGTCTGGAAAAGATTATAAAGCAATTTCGAAAGCTTTGGGACTATAGTGAACCACATTGAGAGCCATAAAATATCACAAAAGGCCCCACAACATGAGTCCAAACACGCATACATGTCCACCTCTGAATGGCTTAAGAAAAACAAGATGAGGACTTTGGAGTGGCCTAGTCAAAGTCCTGACCAGAATCTTTTTGAGATGCTGTAGCATGACCTTAACAGGCGATTCATGTTGGAAAACCCTCCAATGTGGCTGAATTACAAAAATTCTGCAAGATAAGTGAACCAAAATTCCTCCACAGAGCTCCTCACAAACACTTGATTGTAGTTGTTGCTGTTAAGGGTGGCCCAACTAGTTATTAGGTTTAGCGATAAGCACTTTTTCACATAGGATTATGTGGGTTGGGTTTTTTTTTTTATTTAAAAACTGCATGTTGTGTTTACTTGTGTTGAACTCGTATCTTTGATTAATATGTAAATTTGTTTGATGATCTGAAAAATTTAAGTGTGACAAACATGCAAAAAAAATCAGAAAGGGGGCCAATGCTTTACATATTACATATCATAAATACTCCATGTAGTCATAAATAAATACATAAATGCCATACATTATTTACAATTCAATAATCTCATAACCTGAAGAACATTTTATGAACAATGCAACACCTAGAAAAAGTTTTTGTTTTATAACAATTATTTGTTTTATTTAACAATGAATTCCTATCATACCTCACTCACCGATGAACTCAAAGGGAATCACACAACACAAGTAAAAACCTCCAGATTCAGGCTGAACTGATTCATTGAATATCAACCTCATTGAAGAAATGCAAGGGTTAATCATGTGATAGATGATTGTTCTCTGGAAGTCATTCTTTCCTCCCTTTCTCTTATCCTGCAACTTGTAATGTGTAAATGTGTGTGTTTATGTGTTAGTTTATGTGTCTTTTCAATAAAGTCATATTGTTTTGTCCTTACAAGTTAATGTCTTAAACTGCCAGTCTTGTTACGGTGCTAATTAATAGTGTTTTTTGGATTTTAATATCCAGCGTAGAGTTGATGTTGCATGGCTCGTTCATTAAATCATTCAACTCAGTGATAAGCCGTGAAACAGTGATTCTGTTTTAAATTCCCTATAAAATCTTAAATGATTCTTGTTTGAGCTACTTCACTACATTGTTTTGTGTAAATCTTTGATATTTCTAACTGACTCAAAAATGTCCCCTTTCCACCCCTCAAATTAAAAAATCTATTCAAAATTACTATTCATGTTCAAAAATGAAAATCAGGTCCTGAATAAATGTCTAAAAATCTTGATGCATGATCAATACAAATAATTCTACATGGTAGAAAGAGAAGGCTTTAAAACAATCAGCCTCAACTTTTTTTTTTTTTTTTTTTTTTTTTTTTGAAAAAACTGAAAAATTCTCGAGAAGAACAAATTGGTCTCTTGTAGAGACTCCAGCATCTCAGCACAGGATATAGAGAAGAGCACTCACCTGTCACTGGGGCTTCTATGTCCAGGAGGTTCTTCTCTAAACGTAGGATGGCCGCTCCCTCGCCAATTAATCGAAGTGCCACACTCTCCTCCACACGCCCCTCTTTAGTGAGATGGGCCTTCAGAATATCTACTTTGGGTTTGCCCTCACAGTCAAACACTTCTTTTACAGTCAGTCGGTGGCTTGGGGGAAATGGGACAGCTGGAAGGAAAAAAAAAATATAGGAAAGGACTTTTATTTTGCTACTGTTGTGCTTGAAATGGTAGCTAATGGTGGTAACAAAATCACAGATCTTTTGCAACAAATAAATAAAACATAATTCATGCAATATAGCTTAAAATGCCAATTTTAAGTAGTAGTACTTCCAAAGGTTGTCATCGCCATTAATGAATTGACAAAAGTAATAAATTGGCATTTTGTATACTCCTTTCCCATTATCCTCCACTTATTCATAACCAATGCATAGAAATTCTCTATTAAATAAAGTAATATGATCAGCAATAGCAAACTGATTAATATGTTTCAAACACATAATGTATAATAAAACAGTTATTTATTAGTATCGCTATTTCATTACTGCCTAAAAACATTCACACGTTGGATATGGATGATCAAATTATATAGTGAATATCTTTACTTCTTAAATATGCACATTGTGTAATCTGTTAATTATTACATCAAAAATCTTACTAAGAAAACTGAATTTACAGGCTGATCCAACTCGGGTGAATTTGATCAAAGCAGCCCATAATATAAGTCAGTAATGTGTATGGTCCTCATATGCCTTCATCCATCTTCAGAACACAAATTAAGATATTTTTGCTGAAATCCGAGAGCTCTCTGACCCTCCACAGACAGTCAATGTGCCATCAGTGGTTCAACCTTCATTTTACAAAGCATAAACTTCATTTATTCATGCTTCCTTAACATACAAGCGGTGAGCAAAAGTTCAGAGACTGTGCCCATCATGATAAACAATGGAAAACTTTACACATTTATGTAATGATGCAGAACAGCACTCCTGACAGGCAGTTCTCGTTAAAACCATTAAGTAAAAGTGAAACCCAGAAAAATCTGAAGGTCGTCCATCACTTTCCCACCTGTGTCCAGTAGTTGAAAAGTATGCTACAGTGTGGTGGCAGAGTGCAGGATTGTCAGCCTCCAGAACAAAAATAAAACTATTATTAAATAAAACTAAGTATTTTTTATGCTTAATCATTTTGTTATCTAGGGACAGTTCTCTCTAGAAGTTTCCAGTGAGAAGCACTTCTGCAAAAATGTCTTGTTGATGCCAGAGGCCAGGCAGTTTTAAGATCACAGAAAGGCAACAGTAACTTTTTTCCCCATAAATAAATAAAAATGTGATAGGGGTCATTAGATGCCCATTTTCCACAAGCTGATAATATTCTTTGGGCTCCTAATGAAAAGTCTGTAACTTCGTTTGGTTCAAATTTCTTAATGTTAATGTAAAACAACACAGTTTTTTTATCAATAGAAGTTTCATTGCACTCCATGGAAGTCCAGCCAGAAGAACATTGCAGAAATAACAATGGCCTGGACAAGAAACTGGATGTAAGGAGAGAGACAGGTCTGTTTGAAGAAGTGGGTTTTCAACATAAATGAAAATAAAAATTTGCCATAGTTCTGCTGACTGGTGGAGAGAGTAAGAAGAAATCGTACTAAAGTATTGCTCCTTAATGAATAACTTACATGTACATGTTAGTACTGAAAAATAATATGAAAGTAAAAGTAAAAAAAAGGGAAGACAATTAACACACAATGCTTATTCATGTTCTATCACAGTACAGAATATACATGTATGTATGCATACATAGGTATCTTCAGACACATTCTGAAGATACCTGAAACTTATATTAAATATTATAAAAAGGGCATTTCATGTCTTTATAACCCAATAGAACCACTTTGTGTGGACTGAGTGGTGATCTATTCTGAACTGTGTCATGTCTAGTCAGGTGGTATTACCCAATTTAGGTTTACACTAAAACTTCAGAAAACGGCCATTTAGACATTGACATCAGCCTGGACATACAGTAGTGCATTTGAAGGTAGAGAAAAATAAATTAGGGTTTTTAACCACTAATCACACTAAAATGGGATCAACAAACACGTATGAAAAGCAAAAGGAGGGGGTGCATGACATAGACAGAGAGAGAGAGAGAGAGAGAGAGAGAGAGAGAGAGAGAGAGAGAGAGAGAGAGAGAGAGAGAGAGAGAGAGAGAGAGAGAGAGAGAGAGAGAGAGAGAGAGAGAGAGAGAGAGAGAGAGAGAGAGAGAGAGAGAGAGAGAGAGAGAGAGAGAGAGAGAGAGAGAGAGAGAGAGAGAGAGAGACAGAGAGAGAGAGAGAGAGAGAGAGAGAGAGAGAGAGAGAGAGAGAGAGAGAGAGAGAGAGAGAGAGAGAGAGAGAGAGAGAGAGAGAGACAGACAGAGAGAGAGAGACAGAGAGAGAGAGAGAGAGAGAGAGAGAGAGAGAGAGAGAGAGAGAGAGACAGAGAGAGAGAGAGAGAGAGAGAGAGAGAGAGAGAGACAGAGAGAGAGAGAGAGAGAGAGAGAGAGAGAGAGAGAGAGAGAGAGAGAGACAGAGAGACAGAGAGAGAGACAGAGAGAGAGACAGAGAGAGAGAGAAAGACATAGAGAGAGAGAGAGAGAGAGAGAGAGAGAGAGAGAGAGAGAGAGAAAGAAAGTATGGCATACCCACTGGAAGGTTTGAATGCTGGTTAAAATAATTGTGCCAATGTCAGGCAATACCCACATGCATCTCAGTCGGTGCCCCTGGCACACTCAGGTTAGGAGGAAGTAGAGGACTCAAACAGGAGAAAGAAACAGAAGAGTGGACCTTATCCATCTGGACATTATATCCGGTTGCATGCATGCAGTGGGTGAGAGGGGAAAAGTGTAGAAAAGAAACATGCATCAGGAGAATCAGCACAAAAACAGAAAGGTGTAAAAGAAATCATATTCATGTCCATGTAAATTATGACAGAATTTTCTGTGCCTGAACCTGTTTATTTTGTATATAAATGATGATGATGATAAACCTAAAAGACCATTTAAAATGTATAGAAACCTCTAGTCTCTACAAAGTCTCTAGAAAACTAAATAGAAATCCTAGTTAGGGATACATCAGTCTATCTATTTTATTACAGGCCACCTGGTTAGTAGTGTCACCAAACAAATGGCATGCTGGTAAATGATTATACTGAAGTTTGAGTGTCTGGAAAACATAGCTGTGCAATACTTATTAAATGACTGATTACAGATTATTCATTAACTTCAAGTAATTAAGGTCATTTTCTGATCACTTTGTTTTTCCAAAAGTAACTAGTTACATCATTAGTTATTTTTTCTGTACATCCATGACATTCACATAAATGTAGTCATCTAGCCACAACATACCAGCATAAACGCTGCCAATAAATAGTTAGGGGTCTGACAAGACACTGGTTCATGAGAACAAGAGCAGACCTCTTTAAATAAACCTTCAACGATTGAATATATGGGGAAAAACTGTATTTTATTCAACAAAAACATAAAAAAGTAGGTGCATTTTGTAATCAGCTTTTTTAAATTAAACTTCTATCTTAATGAATAAACAACATGTAAACACAGCAAAATATTTTTTTCAAAAAGGCCCTCACATAAGGGGCGTGTCTAAGGAGAGAGCGTTTAGTGAAGAGCCAAGCCGAGCAACAGAAGGATATATGATGGATAAAAAACAAAAGATGTCTGACTAACTAATGTCTGTGGAACGGTAAGGCAAGAGGTAGGACATGTATAAATATTGTATCAGCTTTCCAGTGCCAAAGAGAACGGGAAGAGCGTGTATATTTTGTAGCGCTGCTCGCGTCCCGTGCTGACATAGTACAACACTGATATGGAGTCAAAACAGTATCAAAAACCTGTACACTGTGACACACACACACACACACACACACAAATCCACAAATGAATGAAAGAGACCCATGTACACTGTGACACACACACACACACACACAGACACACACACACACACACAAATCCACGGTGCATATACTATCCATATACACTGTGATCCACACACACGGATCCACGAGATCTCCACACAAGGCTATAAGTGCATTGTTCCTTTGCTCACAGTATGCACAACAAATAGCAAGTCTTTTGCAGCAGTGTTCTGCCCTAAGAATGTTCGTGAATAAGAGCTTTTGTGTTTGTGGATTCTTTTGAGACCGTTATTCTGCGGTTTAAACTCACAAAAGCACAGACGCCTATGTGTACACCTTCACAGATATCATCATGGAGTCTTCAAGCCTCATTCGGGAGGCGCTTCATGGACTTCAAGCGAACAAAGTTTATTTGTTTTTAATAACTCGCAACTAAAGCGAAATCTTCCTAAACGCTGGATCATTTTCAGGCAGCGTTCAGGTTCTTTTGTATCGTAAAATTCTTAGGCTTCTTTCATGCCCCATTATTACATAACAAAAACTCTGGGAAAGCGCATGAAAAGCAATGCCATCAAGAACAGAAGCTGTTACTGAACTATAGTTCAGTAAAAAGAAAAGTTTTTAGTATTAAGCATTAAGGTTTGGATAATTAATGTTAATTGGAGTAATAAAATGTTCATTTAAAATGGCTAGTACAACCAAAAAGTCTGCCAGTAATTACTCACCCTCCTGTCAAATTATGATATTTTTGTGATTCTCTAAGTGAGTGATTGCAGATTTTTCATTTTTGGAAAACTACCCTTTTAAATGAACATCTTATGACTCCAGTTAACATCACTTATTCTAAGACAAGACACCTTTGTTTCATAGTTCCACTATAGTTACTGTCCTAACAATGCTGCCTGAAAACGTTCTTTAAAATGAGATATTTTTATCATGATCCTATGTTTAGGATCAGTTATTTCCCTCCCAAGGAAGGCACAAAGACTCCACAGGACATCTTTTAAGGTGTATAGATTTGTGAGTTTAAGCCACAAAATAACGTGATATGGTTGGAGCTGGACTTGGCAGTTCATCAAAGCACTTTATTATGATTGTGGTCAGTAATATGGGATGATTTTCATTCGGTCAGGACAGGTTTGGGAGGTGGATTTGAGACACGTGGGGACGCCTGCCTGGTTCACCTGTGCAGCACACGAGCAGGTACACTGTCAGGACCTGCAGCCTTACGTGGCTCAGTCCTGGATATGGTCTTCCTTCCATTGACCGGAGAGAGACGGAGTACCTGATCGTTTAGAGATGTGTGTACTTATCATGCAGGTGTGTTGTTCTGCTTCTCAAATCAATTCTCATTATCGATTAGTCGGGTCTGCCCACAGTGCATTAAATATGTGTTTCTATAGACAAAATGCATCTAGTAGTGAAAAAACTATGAAATGCAGCAGGAGAAGTTTGTTTGCAAGCTACATGAGGTTATTATGTAAATTTTGTTATTATGTAAATAAATATTAGCCTAGTCTTTTTTTGGCAGTTATTTTCAAACCTATTATCTCTAGCTTAGTCGGTGTTTGATTTGATCAAAATTAGTGTCGAATAAAACACAGCATTACTGTATTAACTATTATTATTTCATACTAATATGACCAACACACTTACTATCGGTAGTAGTATGTGTAAGAAAAATAATATTGCACATTCTGTTTATTGTACTTTACAAATCTCGAAGTGCCTCCACAGACAGTAACAGTAACACAACAACAGTCTAACAATTAGGAACAAGTTATGTTACATTTCTAATTATTCTTTAATGGATATTATTAAATTATAATTAAGATCTTTGGTATAAAATGTGGCCTTGAGTTTATTTTATTTAAAATATCAAGTAATCTGTGTACAATTTGAGCTCTGTTGGGTTGTCTAAATAATTTGCGTGTGACTTGTGTTTTTTTGTTTTTTTCCCCAGATGGAGAAATGAAAAATCTCCCCAACAAGATGATTTATTTTATTTTACGTTATTTAATATGTAACATATACATTATTAACCCAATTATTTTTCTCTGCCTTGTTTACAGGTCGATGACTTGTAGGACCTCATGCAAAAGAATATAAAAAGTTCGGTGGAGAAAATGACCCTGAGCGCTATAATTTATTATTGTTTAAATATAAAGTTCATGTTCGTCCCCTAATTCAATACTAAAGAATAATTGGGAAAACAATAAAGAACTATGAAAATAGTAAGTACCTGGACAATTTCTATTTACAAATATAAAGACCAACACATGCTAATTTTAATTTCTGAGTGAAGTAACCCTTTAATAACTAATGCTTGTATGTGGAGGAAACATGTCAGAGGCTTCTAACACAGTTAGCATTAACTAGCATTTTGTGATTTACACCTTGAGCCTCAGCAGATCCTTCCAAGCACCAGGACAGAAAGCGTAAGAATAACAGATGTCATCCTCCTATCTCAAGCTTACTTTCTCCTGTGATATGTGTGAAATGCTATGATTTAGAGGATAGCTCACACACACTACAGCGGCTAAACACTGGGTCCACGCAGACCCTGAACCAGTGTGTGTCTGCAGCAGCTGAGGTGGACAGCAGAGCTGTTAGCTTCCTTCACAGAGCTTCTGAGAGAGCAACCTCACCAAAGTGTGCTATACAAATATATATATATATATATATATATATATATATATATATATATATATATATATATATAAATCAGCAAGCAAGGAATTTTCTTGCATGTAAAGAAAAAAAAAAGATTATTGCAACCCTAAATAATTTTGAATAGAATAAATAAATACAAATGAACTTATTTATCAAAAATGATCACTACCAAATTTACCGAGATCATATCGATACTCTATCCTCTAAAGTTTTAATCGCCGAACCTTAATTTTGTGTTATGTAACCCATTATTATTGTTGTTATTTAGGTCACTGTCCTGAGGGCCCATATAACAGGTGATCCCAAAACAAGTCATAAGGGGCCAATTGTACTTTGGTTTGGAAATTGAAAGCAGAGTAAATAAGCTTTCTATTGATTTTCTTTCTTTATTTTTGCCTATAATTTGATAGGACAGATCATAGCTGACAGGAAGCGATTGGGAAGAGTCTGTGAGCCCGAAGTGCCATGACACTGAATGTAACATAACATTACAGCTGCATATTTAATTGTACATATGGGGCACTTTTTATTCGCAAACCCGTTTACAGATGTGGCTATTCAAAATGCGTCTATTTTTAAGCGGCAGCCTGCAATTCAGCAAGAGCACAGAGCTCCCAGCAGGCACATTTGCAGGTTTTTTTTTTTTTTTTTAACGCTGTTGTGCTTCATACAATATCCACCAGGTGACGCAAGAAACAAAATTCTGTAGTGAAACGCCATGGCCAGCTCAGGATTGTGTTTCCCAAAAGCCTAGTTAACCATCTCTTGTAACAAACATTACGTAAGAGGGAACCCTCAATCAATCAATAAAAGTATCCCATAGTTTTATACATAAAATAGCTTTGCTGCTATGCATTGCTGACTATTTTGTTTTTGAAAACATTTATGCTATTATATATATATATATATATATATATATATATATATATATATATATATATATATATATATATATAAAAATCCAACTAAATGTGCCAGAGCACTTGTCGGAGTCATGTCATGTCATTGTGCCAAAACGCATATTTAAATGATAATATTTCATACCAAATAAATATATATTTTTTTCAATGTGGCTGTAATATTTTAATATTTTTAGGCTTTTTGTGAGAGTCATGGGTGATATACTGCTCTGAATATTTCTTGTGTTTGAAAGTTATTTTATTTTCAAGTATTTAAAGAGTATTTCTCGTCTTTTTGATTATTTTATTATCTCTAATGTTGTATTTGAATGTTTTAATTGTTTATATGTAAAGCACTTTAAGATGTAATATTTCAAAGTTCTAAAAAATAATCTTTATTTTTTTGAACTTTGAAATATTACATGAGAATAGAATACATACTTCTAGAGATGATAACAAATAAATTTATCCAAATGAGACAAACGAAGGATGATGTCAGACTCACAGAGCATAGAATGAAACATATTCAAGAGGGCAAGATTTCAGGACGACACAGAGAGCCTAGACGCCAAAAAAGCTTTTCATTCTGTCAGATGGTCATACCTATACTAAGTATAAGAAAAATGTAGGTTTCAATGTAGATTTAAGACATACAGTGAATATAAGACCCCAGGCAAGAATTAAATTTAATGGTAGTTTATCTCATTCTTATAACTTGGACATAGGCACAAGGCAGGGGTTTCCCTCTCTCACATCTTCTCTTTGCTCTTTACATAATGGATATGCCAGAATCATATTACTAGGTCAATAATGATGGGTCAAGAAGAACATGCAATGGCATTATTTGCAGACAATGTTTTGCTGTATTTTACTGACCTTCAGTGTACAGAGATGTGCAAAAAACAAAGTTAATTTGTTACAACTTTACTCCATCAGAAAAAATAAGGGCAAAATTAATCAATTAAATTAAATTCAAGCATATTTATATATCGCTTTTTTCGATACAAATCATTGCAAAGCAGCTTTACAGAAAATCATTGTTTCTACAATGTGTATATATATATATATATATATATAATAATTCTGTATTGTTGTTTTGAAAGTTGGCATTCTCCTAGCTGTTGACATAATCTCTTCTCAGGTGTTCGGTCATCTCAGATCATTTAAGGGTTGGATCCAGCCTGAAGCTTGTAAAATTCCTGCTTACCACAGGATGTTTATCCCATAAAAGAAACAAACTGAGACATAATTAGCATAGCTGCTGTACCATCCAAGCAAAAACTATTTGTTCAACCCAAGATAAATATGAGATATAACTACAGTACAATATTACGAGAATGCTTGGCTGAAGAGATGTGTCTTCAGTCCAGTTTTAAGCAGAGAGAGTATGTCTGAACCCTGAACGTTATCAGGAAGTCTTTTCCAGAGTTTAGGGGGAAATTTTGAAAAGGCTCTACCTCCTTTAGTGGATTTTGCTGTCCTAGGAACTGTCAAAACTCTGGAGCTATGTGACCTGAAGCCTGGGTTGGATTGTATCGTGGTAGAAGACTAGTTAGGTATGCAGGAGCTAAACCGTTACGGGCATGTGAGTAATAATACTTTGTAACTGATACGGAACTTTATAGGTAGGCAGTTGCAGAGGATATAAAATTGGGGTTATATGATCATATTTTCTTGACCTAGTAAGAACAGCGACATGATGGACTATCTGTAGCTTGTTTATTGAAGATGCAGGACATCCAGCTAGCAGTGCAATAAGCCAGTCTAGAGGACAATATTAACTGTTCTGCATTACAAACAGGTAACATGTTTGGAAGAATGCTGGTTTTGTACCTTGGGAAATCTGATTTTCAAGAGACTAGTTGCAAATTGTAATCCAAGACATTCTGTGTACTGTGTTTTGGTCCAATAATTATTATCTCTATGTATATGTCTTTTCTGAAATTAATAAGAGAAAATAAAAGGTAAAAAAAAAAAAAAATACAAATCAAGAATCTGCTACAAAACACTTCCCTCCCTAAAAGACCACTACATAGCCGCCCAATTAAGACCTGTAGTTCACTGGTGCAATACTAATTATACATCTAGATGGAAACAAATAGAATTGTCAATCCTCCCTGAAGTACCAGTTTAAGCAGAAATTGCAGATGATAACCTATTATGGAACCATGTAAGTAAATAATATTCATGGATTAACATTACTTTAGAAATATGGGCAATGGTTATTAAGAAATGTGAACTGAAAGACAGTTTGAAAATAGTGAGGTGGTTCGCCTATGATACAGACTTTCAAATACTAAAGCAACAACAACAACAACAACAACAACAACAACAACAACAACATTTTTGCTATTGTAACGTGTTTTGAAGATTTTAAGAACCGGTTTAAATTACGCAATTATGACTTATACAGAAACTTTCAGATAAGACATCAATTCAATTCAACTGTGACTAAGAAAGGAAACTGGGACCAAAATGGCTTTGTTAAGCTACTGGTGTAAGCATATAAAGCCACTGCCATTAACAAGGTTATTTCTAAACTCTACCATTGCCCTCAAAACCATAGACCAGAATCAAACCAGAATTTATCAAACTGCTCTGTCACCAGTCTTGCTGTGTGTACTGGTGCATTATCATCCTGATACACGGCACCGCCTTCAAGATACAATGTTTAAACCATTGGGAGCACGTGATCCTCTAGAATGGTTTAGGAGTCCTTGGCAGCACAAGTATCACAAGTATCACAAGTATCGGGCCCAAACCATCACTGATCCACCTCCATGCTTCACTCTGGGCACACAACACAATAATATTCTTTTACACTATAATCCTTTAGTTTTTAATATTTGTCATGTGTGCTGCTGTAATAAACAAAGACAAAGTGCGGTAGACCCATCCAGAGGCCCATTTTCTACTAACACACTCTTTAAATAACAAAAAAATAAATACTGCGCCATTGACTTAAGACTTTAGAGCAGGATTGAGTTGGTCTATAACGCCGTCTACTTTCAGTTTCAATAGCAACGCACCGACAAAGTGCCTTAACTTTTTTAGACCAGCACAAATAGACTATATTTTCTAGTTAAACAATGTGGTGCTTGACAGGAAAATGAGAACTGTAACAATAAAATGTCTAACAACTTCACAAAACAAAAAAAGTGAAGTTTGTTTGTTGCTGCTGTTACAAAATATTTCAGCGTTCTTTTTATGTAAAATCACGTGCATTTTATGTTTTGCAATGTTTGACTTGTTAATAATGTGTCTATGTCTGTCATTAAAGTGTGTTTATTGTAAGGACCATTGAAAAGTTGGGGAAAATTAAGCATATTTTTACTCAAAAATAATATATTAATGGCATATTGCTTGCGTTTCTTAAAGACACTCATAATTCATTTGCAATGTACTTGTAATACAAAAAAATACAAAATATCACTAAGCATGAAAATATACTTAAAGCATCAAAAACATTAAATACACTTAAAGTTATATTTTAGTATACTTTAATTACAACTAAAATACACACAGTACAAAGTTTATCCAAAATCATTGATCATTAACACTCTTAAAGTATACTGACAATTAGTCTGGCTGCAAGTAGGAAGGGGGGAAGGGGAAGGGGAAAGGAAAGGAAAGGAAAGGAAAGGAAAGGAAAGGAAAGGAAAGGAAAGGAAAGGAAAGGAAAGGAAAGGAAAGGAAAGGAAATCTGCCAAACATATCAGCATCATGTACTGGCCATTGGAAATCATTATTATTATTATTATAAAAATGTATGTAAAAGGGACCATGTACCATTTTGACATAAACGCTTCCATTTCATGCATGTACCAAATTTAGCCCTTTTCATTTGCAGTCCCCTGGCAGGTGGGTAGTCATAATCACAAACAAATACAAGACAGCAAACACATACAAGGATACTTATACACATCATGTCATAGCCAAGAATAAATGAGATTTTAGTTTTCATTTAAACAAATCAATAGAAGTGCACATTCTTTCTTCTTCTGGTAGAGTGTTCCAACAAGTAATAACTTTCACTGAGACAATAACCCATACGCAGAAGAACGCTGTCATTAGTGGATCACTGAGTGAGGGGAACAGACATAAAAACTAAACCAAAGGAATTAAACCCAGAACAAGACATGACCACTTGATGACCACGACTTAAAAAGCCTGCTTAGAGCTTAAAGGTAAGAGAGATGTCTCATGTAACATGTAAACTGACTCTTTAGAATATTGATTATATCACAGTGTGCTTCTAAACCAGCAGCTTAAGGATAAAACATGCAAAGCCCATATTGCAGATAAACACACTGACACTTTCACAGTTAATTTGCTCTTTTTTTTCACCTCACTTACATAACTCTGTCTAGAGACACATGTTTGGAATTATAATAGTTACAGATCAGACAGATCAGGTAAATAGCTGAGTGATGGCAACTCAGGGCTCGTACACATTTTCACCAATACCTTGGCATTTGAAACAATATTCATGTCCTATTGTTCTATTATTTTACATAAGAATAAAAACGTAAATCAAATAGCATTATTATTATTAACTTAAAGAAATGAAAATAAATAGAACCACTTTGCCATTAAAAAAGAAACTGAATTATTTTAATGGCTAAAAGAGCAGCTGTGTGATGGGGAAGAAAAAAATAATAAAAAGAGACAGGCTCCAGTTGGATTCGTCCTAGTAATTCTGATAATCTGCTGAACAAGGACATATGTTTGAGGACTGTGGAGGGTTCTACTGTGTTTGTTTGGAACCAAACTCATATTGGTAATTTGATAATATGACTTTATATTTGGTATATGACTTTATATGCTCACACTATAGTTGTGACTGAGCGTACGCAAAACCGTGCAAGAACTGAAAGGTTTAAAAAGACGTGTAAATAAATAATACAATTTTGTGACAATGCAACAGTGACCGGATTAGGCAAGTGACAATTCTGTAAACTGAACCAAAACATATGAAAGTCTTGTATTGCAGCATGCGGCGGATCTTTAGCGCGGACAAGACTCACCGATGTGGAGCCGTTTTAAGAGAAAAGACGCTGCCCAGCTGAATCACACACGCTCTGTTAAAAATGACTGATTTGATCAGATTTGATCAGTCTGTGTGGATTAATTTACTCAACAGACCTACACACTATAAACTACTGAATCAATGTGTGAATATCCATCATCTTAAAGTCGAAAGCTGTGGGAATAAGTACAAATATGCAATATAGACTATGCACAATTCCGTGCCAACATTCAGGACCTGATTAAACCCTGTAATTATACTATACACAGATTTGTGAAATAAATTTCCATGACTTTTCAAAAACTCCACGGGTTCATTTATTTTTCCAAAACTTTTCCAGAACTAGAAACGACCATTTTCAGGTTTTTATGACACCCTGGCAACTGTTCTTATTCTTTAATGCTCAATTGTGCTAAAGTCTAAAGGAAAAAAAAAAGAGTTTTAAAGCAAAAACAGCAAGCAGCTTTATGCTTAAAGCTGGTCGTGTGGACCTTTCACAAAATTGCACACTATAAATACAGTTAGGTTTGTGTCCTTTGATGAGCGCAAGCTTGTGTCTTGTCCAACTGCAGTCTTACATGTATGCGAGTTCATAAGCAGAGAGGGACATTCAATCCTTCAGTTCAGAGTCCAAGGCTGGATTTGGCCATCCCACAGGCCCGACACATACCAGCCACAGCTCAGGTTACCTGCCACAGCAAGCAGCAGTGGAGCTGCTGACTAAACCAAGGAACCATGTAACCTGTGCTGATCAAGAAAAAGATTCCATCTACCATTGTCTTCAAAAATAACTACATACTACCAAAGTACAAAAAGTAGTATTAAACTTTACTAAGCTGCATTTCGTGACAATTAAATACAAAAACACTACAACGTAGATGTATTGGGTAATGTGATCACGACAATGAATATGCACAATATTGTTATTGTGGGGAATTTTTCCATTAACTGGTCACAATGCACAACGCCGATGTACTCTGCGTCAAAGACGCTGTGTCTTCTGATGTAAACAAGCACGGATGAGAAGCACATGATGGAAGGCACGAGAAACGCTCTGGATGAAAGCACACATTCACTCTCTGACAGCAGATGGCGCTGAACAGCAAAAATGAAGCCATTACTCCAGAAACTGTTAGCAAAGCGTCTTTGTTCCTTTTAAAATGTATTTCAAATGATTCAAATAGACAAATACTGCAGTCTGCAACTTTTGGTGCTCTAGTGGTTAATAACAGAACTGCACGTGTCTGGCAGAAGAACACTTTCTCTGTTTATGTCTATGGCGAATCACGGGGGTATACTGGGCTACTCCACATTGTCACCTACCTGAACCAGTCTAAATATTGTAAAGCATTGGTGATTGTAAAAAAAACCAAAAACTATTTAATTGATAAACTCCCCCCAAATGTATTCCGTGATAGAGAGCATACACACGTATAGGTAAATAATCTAGTGGTGGCTTTTTATGGGCCGCTATGCATAAGCCGTTCATCATATTAGAAAAGAAGCAAGTCGTCTATGTGTCTGCAATTGTAGCTATGTACATATATCGATACTGTATCTATACCTGCAGTAGACCACTAATGATTTTGCTGAACTAACAGAATACAACGCAATGCTATTAGCCAACAGAACATTTAAAAATATAGATTTAGTACTTATTTAAAAATCTGTAATACAGAGTTAATGCATATTAAAAAGACTGACCAATACATTCTTAGCTTTCAAAGTTCAGTCAGTTTCTTCAGGGATTTCAACAGCCATATGCTGAGCAATGTTTCAATGTCTTGAAACTTATTGATCGTTACTGTGAGCGATGACACACCATTCCAAGATGGCGGACACGTCAACATGCCTTGAGCTGTTGAATGTGAATATCTATATATCTCACATATCTATGAAAAAGAGACAGAACTCACTGAACACAGGCCAGTGTTTGATGCCTGTTATAAAGATAATTTATGCACGGTTCTGCAATAGTGAAAGAAAGCGAGAGCACCGTTAGCTGAAGCTGTAATAATAGCATACTTGTGAAACAAAGTGTTCTGGAGAGCGTCAAAAGTTACTATTTAACTTGTTTTTGCAGTGTTGAGCAATATGGAAAAAATCCTCTAATCACTCAAAACAGTTGACTTGGTAATAGTAAACTACTTTTTTTCATTAGGATTACAGTACTGGTTTATTTTTCATAAATACTTCAGTACTGAACAGGGAAAGGTACATGCATTAGTCTAGTCAGGGTCAAGTCTGTAAGGGACAGTTAAAAAAAAACTCAAATGAAAAAAAGAGCAAAGATATCACCAAAAAATGGTTGGAGGAATTCATTCTATGAAATGGAGCACAGTGAACGTTATAGGAAATGAAGTAGAATCAAATGCATCATCACTCGGCAGGCTCCAGGCATTATGCTGAGCTATGTGTTGATGTTGCCTACACTTTTCTGCTCTCACTATAGGCAGCCCTCCCACGCTTGCTGTGGGCCTGACACACTCTGCTATATCCCAGCATATGGCCTAGTGGCCGCCGTTAAAACCCTGCCAGTCCCGCAGCTAAACAGGGATCGGTCTATGACCAGAACAGCTCGCATTCAGTTTTCAGCTCCGTTCAGAACTGTACAAAGCGTACACTCAGTATTTTACAGATGCTGCTTTAATTGTATTTATTTAATATATAGTAAAATAGTAATGATGTAGTTTATTTGTGTAAACAGCACGCTGACTTTCTTATTTCACATGTGAGAATGACAGTGCAAGAAAACCTGTCACGAAGAGTGTCGAAGCAAACAAGCAGCCCACTCTGTAATGGAAAACAGAGACTGATTCTGACATGTTCCACTGGTTCGGAGATTCCTGCCCGCACAGGAACACGCTCCCATGAGTGTCTTCTTTTTTTTTTTTTTTTTTTCAGAGCTCATTAACATCATACACTCTGGAAATGCCAAGTGTGTGATGTTCATTAATATATTTCAATGTAGAGTAATGATGCAAAAAATTCAGCTTCCTTATAAACTGTTTAACGGTACTCACATTTGAAACTCAAATAAATAATTAAGTTAAATACATTCTAAATCATTACAAACAAAACAAATACATTTATTTTGTCCTCACATTCATTCTTGTATCTCTTTTCTCTCAATATCTGACTGACTGGCTCATTTAGCTTATAAGGCTTTGTCTTATCAGGTATGAATTACACTAATATTCATTTGAATTTTTTTTTGTAATTACTTTTTTATTGCACACAAGTAATATCAATCAAACTGATATTGGGTTGTTTTTATTAAGTAATAATAACTTACAAAAAAAAAACTTTTAAAAAAGTTAATTGAATGTATTTTTTTGTTTACATATTAAACGTTTTGTTTTATAGCAAAAGCAGATAACTCATAGATTGCACGAATGTGATTACATGCAATACTTTTCCCTCACCATTATAACATGCTGCTTTTGCAAGGTTCAGTCATTTTTTTTTTTTCATTTTTACAAGCTTTTATCTTTCTTTTGTGCACTGAGGGAGATATCACAGGTTCATCGAGTTTGTAGAGATGATCCATTGTCGACTTTTAGTCAGCTCTGACAAAAATCCTCTGAGCTAGTACATCTTTAAAGAGTGAAAGCAGCCTAGTCCCCTGGCCTGAATAGAGAACGCTGATATACACACATATATATATATATATTGTGACGAGTCGGCTGCCCCTCCCCTTTATTGTCATCATCACCCCATCCTTTATTCGCCGCCCTTCACCAGGCTCCCGAGTGGGCGTGTCTGAGAGGAGGGGCGTGGTATTAGTCAGGTCTGGCAGTGTGTGACGAGGCACACCTGGAGTGAATTAAGCCTTTAACCGCCGCCGTTAAATACCGAGCACGCCTCTCCTCGAGAGACCGGTCTCTTCCCCCGTGCATGCACGCTGGTGTCTTCGTGGGTCCAGGAAGTGTGTGCGATGGAGCTCGCCCCGCCGCTAGAGAAGCGCGTTGTGGGACCCAGAAGTCCAGGCGATGACCGCACCCATGTATCGCTGACGGGGCAGGATGCCGAACTGTTTATCCCCTTCAACTCTGCCGACCGGAGGAAAGAAACGACGGAGGAAGAAGCCAACGCCGGACTCCGCCCCTTACCTGGACCCTTCCCCCTGGAACACTGTCTGACCTGCACTTCCCCTGCAGCACAACGAGGACAACAGTTCCCCCTTTTATTTGGACACTTTACCCCACTTTATTTTTGTATCTATTTTGTTAATAAAAAGCCCACTGTGTCTGTCGTTGGCTCCTCCCGTCACAATATATACACAGCATATATATATACACACACACACACACACATTCTTTGATTAGCGATAAATCTCACTTGTATTTAAATGGGGTGGCAATCAATACACAGAGCCATAGATCACTGGCAAGTATCACAAATGAATTACCCTGTGTGCTAACTGCTGCTTCATTTGAAAACAGGTGATGGTGATTTACCGCTTTACTGATGAGATTTGAATGAGTAAATTGTGTGATATATTGCACAGCCCTAACACACACACACACACGTCTACATAAATGTATACATACATACACATATACATAATATATATACAAATACATGCATATATATATATATATATATATATATATATATAGTTTTATTTTTTTCTTTGCATATACATAAGTCCCCACTAACAATGAGATAAGGAGGATTACTTTGATTTGGAATATTCCAGTGAACTGTTCAGTGTACAACACACATTATCATTACACCCCTAATATACAGTTTTAAATTCAAGAGCTGGCAGCTGGTTACAGGCCCATTTATGCCATTATTTTGAGTTCTGATCCCCGTAGTGTTTAATAGATACATAAAGGCACCAATCTCAACCTATTTGGCTCTCAAGTGCACAGCCAACATCTTATTCTTCCTCTGCTCCTAAGACCAGAGACACAACCATAATTCACAATGTGCCATTAAATATCCAGCTTCTTCTTTTAATGATACTCTACAGACCAAAGATTGGACCGGTAACTCCTGTAACTCCCCAGTGTGAGGATTCAATCAACAGCACTGGATTGCTTGGCTCCTGAATTGCATCTGGGGACAACTATGTCAACTATAAGGATATTGGCATCCCAATCCAATATCTCCTAAATGACCGGCTGGAAGCAAGGAGGTTAGTGTAAAGAAATGAATCATTGAGGATACTGGTCATGGGGTCAAAACAATTAACCTGAGATAGCAAACTGCGTGACAAATCAGAAGATCTTTGATATAGGCAGTGACATGACCTCATGATAGTCCCAGTGCACAGAGACAGTGTGCCACTCAAACACTTGCTTCTGTCAGCTCCACGATAAAGCTTTTGTAAATGCATTTTTTTTTAACTTTATTAAATGTACTTTTTACAGCTGAGTAAACTTTCACAATGCGGTGTGGAGAAGGAGCCCGCAACAATGACTGGTAACAAGTAACAGTAATTTTAATAATCTACAATAAAGCAAATTCCACAAAGCAGGGTAGCACACACACTTACATGAAGCTAGTATAGACCAGACAAACTGACACTTAACGGAAACAAACTAATAAAGAGGAGATAATGACGAAAATTAACTACACGCACCACACACAACAGGATCACGTAGTCAAGGGAATACAGAATATATGATATAGGCAAATTAGCCTACTTCCACCTCAGAGCGAGCTGACGAAACACAATAAATGCGGTCAATGCTTTTGAAGGTGGATGCTGATGTTTGGGAAGATTTAGACTACAGACTTTGCTCATCCATTTCAGAATGACTTTAACAACATATAGTTGCTGTGCTGAACGAGATCATTCAACTTATCCCATCATATTACTTTTTTGATGCGCATGGAGGAATTTATTTGGTAAATATGTTTCTGTTGTAGTCTGGGACTCAAAGGTTAGAGGCAGGTACTAGAAATCCTTTAACCACGAAGCCAATAGAGGCTGGCTGACCCGTGGCGAATCCAGCTCACAAATGTTGGGCTGAGGGTGAGGAGAAAGGCTGACAGGTGGAAGAGACAGGAACGGGTGGGACAACGAGCATTTGAGATTTTCTTTGGGCTGAAATCAGGAGGGCGCTCTTGAGGAGTAGGCACTGGAGGATCAGGAGCCCCTTCTGAGCTAGACAGGACCAGAAGAAACACAGGAGGGAGGAAAGAGGCAGATTGAACCTCCAGTTCAGAAACCTAGTCTTTAGATTAGATTTAATCCTCTTCCATATCCACATCTAAATCATTGAAAGATTTCAGAGATCGGTTGATGACGCCTGTCATCTGAGTCTGCTGCCTAAGATTTACATTGTTTTTCTTGTAATACAAATGTTACAAAGTTTTCAAGATTTTTGATTTTACATTTAACTCCCAACATTTCGTTTACACTTTTGAGTATTTCGTCATTTTTTTTTCAATTTAGGCACAGAAATCTGAATTGAATTTTGAACAAATCCATTTTCAATAAAAAAAAAACACCAATTTTCCTCCCGTTTTTAACTTTACCTCAAATTCTTCAGGCTGCTCCATATATATTTTACAGTCCGAAGGAGTATGTGGATATGCAGTTTTCATATCCATCTGATGTAATTCAAAATTATACTGCGCTGTGAGCTGCATTAGGACATACATGGTGGTCATATTCAGCAGTAGGTAAAACATCTCATTATAATCATTATCAGGCACACTTTACCAGCCTTTTTTTGAGTACTTTCCTTGTGTCTGGATAGAAGACAAGATATGCAGGACTATTTCTGTGAACAAATATTACCTTCTGACAGTGAATGTCCAACTTTTTCTTGTCATATTTGTATGACAAATACAACATTATTGTATGACAATTACATACATTATTTGAGCATAAAGTATGACAATGACATAACTCAACAGAAACTATTGAGAGCTCAATGAACCATGTGACTGCATGGCGACGAGATCAAAGTGTGTCACAACTCTGATTCTCAACAGCTCTGTTTAAAATTAAAAGAGCACTTATGGACACATAATTCTGATATGAACAGTTGTGATACTCTGTGCAGACCATCGGTTGTCAAAATCAGATTTCATTTGGATATACACAAAATCAGATTTGAACCGTAGCTTCTTGCAGAAGATCAACTTTATCACTCTGTGAGAAGTTCCAGACATTAATAAATATGTGCCGGTATTCAGTAATACAATATATCATAACAAACAGGCATGGTATCATTACTGTGGTCACTTTATTATCCTGATAATAATCTTTTTGTTTAAAGATTGTTGTAAAATGCATTATCAAATAGGGGTTGCAGCGCAAGGCAGATGATCTATGACAAGGCTCTGAGGACATAGCGTTACTAACCAGCATGATTCAGTCATTTACATTACTAAATGGGCCCAGGAATACTTTGGTAAACACAATCCACTGTGTCATCTGCAGATGCCACCTAAAGAGCTGTCATGCAAAAAAGAAAACATATGTGAACATGTTCCAGAAGCGCCATCTTGTCCTGTGGGCCAAGACTCAATGTGGGAAAAGTGTTTTCAATTAAAAGGCATATTTTTTAAAGAAAAAAAATTGCATTTAAAGGCATTTTATTATTAAATTGCCTAAAGCAGTATATACAAAGTATATACATACACTCCCCTCCAGAAGACGTCTATTACAGGGTTGGCCTTGAGTATTTCAGCTGGAAAATGCAAAACCACACACTGCAGCTATTACAACAGCTTTGATTCATACTAGATGAGTCTGGAAAAACCTGCAGTCTAGATCTTTCACTTACAGAAAACATTTGGCATATCATTAAACAAAAAAATACATCAAAGATGAGCATAAACTCTTCATTAGTCGAAAACCTATATCAGGCAAGAATGGGACCAAAATCTAAAAACACCAAAACTGTAGCCTAAACTTTCAATCTGTTTTGAAAAGAGATGCTACAGCATGGTAAACATGCCCCTGCCCCAACTATTTTTGATTCACTATGCCTACCATCTACGTCATCTGTCAGAACAGCTTCTGCCTATGACAGTTTTGATGTTTGAAATCACTAAAACAAACACGCCCCTACCCCAAAAGAGTCTCGCCCCTTTTTGAGAGTCTATGTATGTGTGGGGCAGAGAGCTAGGTAAACCAAAATACTACAGAAGTCATTATAATCATCAAATCTCAGACAGAAAACTGCTGCTGCAATCTATTTGTCATTTCAAATGATTCCAATGGTTAGGTGTCGTGTAGGTACTAGGCAGACTTTAGCTGTTGTGGTGCAGGCGTCTCATACACGGCGTAACTCGCCTATCGATAAGAACCAAAGCAACCCTTAGCATCCAAAAGCAAGCCTTCCATCCCTCTGAGTTCTTTTTCAGCGCTGGAAAGCAGATACAATATTTACAGGTCCTACCTCTTGCCTTATTCCGCAGACATTTTACTTTTTTGATTCTTATCTCGACTGTTCACTGAACACTCTCTCCTCCACATCATGACGAGATATATAGATATATCCCTTACTGCTAATTGGTACAAGTTTGTTTTGGTATTTGACCTGACTGTTATCTAAAGTGTTTTTGAAAAATCGCTTAACCTAATTCATAAGCTTATACATGGCTAACATGGTTGGCATACAAAATAACTTCCTGACTTCCAAACTTCTTTTAATTTCTGAGCGGATTACTGCTACAGAGCGTATATAAAAGCTCTATTCACTTCATGCCAAATCTCAGAGTTTAATTAGTTGTGGCTAATCACCCAGAAACTTTAAGCATCAACATACTCCATAAGCAACAGTGGATTGAAAAGCCAAAAGCTCAAAATATTCTAGACAGAGCCCTAAAAAAATAAAATAAAATAAAATCAGCAAATAACCTACTAGAACATTAAGCTGTGGTTGTGTGGCCTGCAATTTTGACTTGCTGGTGTACAGCCTTTCATTAGTTGACCTTCATAAAGAACTCATAACATACACTATATTGCCAAAAGGTTTGGGTAACCCTGATCTAATGAACAGGTTTGACTACTTTAGTAATATGCCTAAGTACAAATCTTAATGTTAAAGCATATAACGATATTCTAGGTAATTATGTTATTGTAAATTTATAACAATTTGGACAGGACCCTTTTCTATTCTAACATTACTGATTGAATCAGTGTAGAAGAACTTGACTGGTCTGCCTAAATCCAACTCCTAATCGCAGCTGAACACCTCCGGTGTGACTTTAAATACAGTCCTTGAGCCATAAACTCATCACTTAACACCAATGACTTCTACATATGGGTGCTGTCATTTTAGACACTTCCAAAACTGTTGCAACAGAGATGGAAATCAATTTATAAATATATGAATTATGTTTCCATCTTTGTTGCAACAGTTTTGGAAGTGCCTTTTTCTAATCTGTCCATATAGTGAATGTACAAGTCATTAGTGTAAATAATAATAACAATGCAACTGTGGATGGGTTTGGCACATGATAATGGTACTGTTAACCAGACTAAGATTTTGTGTGTGTGTGTACTGTATATGCATTCATTATTACACATGACTGTAAAAGCAGCCTTCTTTCAAGAAATCAATCAGTCATGTGGTTTAATGAAGAAAGCAGATACACACCTGTTCACACATCTAGAATGAATATAATGTAAACAAAAGCCAGTAAAATTGTGATCAGCACTATAAAAATACAAAGTAATATAAGACTCGCCGACTGTGTAACAGAGCTGATGAGATATAATTCTGTTTCTCTCGAAGCTTGAAATCGACAAATAAACAGATGTATAAAAAGACTGTGTTTAGTGGTTGCCATAATACACACGATTTTTAGTACTCAATACCAAAACAAGAGAAATTTGTTTTTTTTTTTTTTTTTTTAAAGATTTCCCTAATTGATTTCACAAAGGTTTTAGGTCAGTATGTAACCAATGGGTCTGCTCCAGAGACATTCTTTCTTTGACAAGGAAATCTTCTCTGGTTGTCTTCCTCTGTTCAGTAACCTGAAGTAATCTGCTAGTGAAACATGTACACAAAGAGCCACCTTATAATACTGTAATTGTAATTCTAAGCAACAATGATACTGTTTAGAATTGTAAAGCTGCTTGCTTTAAAGCAATCTATTATGAAGTGGTATATAAATAAATGTGACGTGACATAACTGGAGTGTCAAACTTCAGAGCGTGTGCAAACATGTCTACGTCACTAAGATCAGATGCTTTCTCAAATTGCTAACTGTATAATACTACTAGCATATACTGCAACAAATTTATAGCTTAATTTTGCACTAAATCAATAAAATCAATTAAGTTAAGCTTAATTGTCATTCTACTACATGTGGGGACCTACAGCAGAACAAAATGTGACTCACAGGACTAAGGTGCTACATAAATACAGACATACAACAATAAAGTAGGACCAGTATAAACCTTTACATGACTAACCTACTGACAGGTTGATACATATACTATATACAAATGGTTATTTACACATACTAAAAAAACCCAAAATGCTTCACATAAATACTGTACATGTGCAAAGAGAAACATCATAAGTCAAGCAGTTGGCTGGGGAACAGTACATGATGATTGATTCAGTGCAATACAACAAAAATATGAATGGAATAAAATTTGAAGGGCATTAACACCAACACTAAAACCGTGTGGTGCGTTAGCACTCGTTAGTCAATCAGCTTATTACTTTTGTTCCCACCCGTGTTTACGCACCTATAATGCGTAAAAGGCTTCTTCTTGCCTCATCACTTGCACCGCAGACTAGCGACCAGGGATTCACATGTGATAAATGCAGGGGAATAGCTAGGCTGACAGAGAAGTTTTTAGAATTAGAAACAAGCATCCAAACTTTAATCGAGGACTGAAGGAATCCGATACTGCTTTGGATACGACTAGTACAGTGAATCATGTACATTGTTCGTTTGTGGCTTTAGAGCCCATGCAGCAGGGCAGCTGGGTGACCGTGAGGCACACTAGTCACGGGACAAAACACCGCTCTTCCGTTCAGATCAGAACATCAAACAGGTTCACAACAGGCAGTTGATTCTCAACACACAGAGACTCTTTCACCTAGACATCATACTATAGATACTGTGTCTGTTTCCCGAATACACAGAGATCATCCAAACCAAATTAAAAGCAATAATTTAATTGATGTTCAACAGATAAAAACTATTTATAATACAAAGAAGCAAATAATAAAACTTGGCTTGCTGAATATTAGATCCCTTTCCACAAAAACACTTTATATAAATGATTTGATCAAAGATCAGAACCTAGATTTGCTATGTTTGACAGAAACCTGGCTAAAATCAGATGAATTTATTACTTTAAATGAGTCTACCCCCAAAATTACAGCTATAAAAATGAGCCACGTTTAAAAGGTAAAGGGGGAGGTGTTACTACAATTTATAACAATATCCTCAGTACTTCTCAGAGGACAGGATTTAAGTATAAGTATAAGTATAAGTATAAGTATAAGTATAGTATAAGTATAAGTTAAGTATAAGTTTTGGTGCTGCATATAATATTATCTAGAGAAACAGATGCTAGTGATAAATCCCCTGTCATGTTTATACTGGCTACTGTATACAGGCCATCAGGGCACAGCATAGATTTCATTAAAGAATTTGCTGATTTTGTAACTGAGCTAGTACTGGCTGCAGATAAAGTCTTAATTGTTGGCAATTTTAATATCCATGTTGATAAGGAAAAAGATGCATTAGGATTAGCATTCTTAGACACTCTGAACTCCATTGGGGTTAGACAACACGTCTCTGGACCTACTCATTGTCAAAATCAAACTCTAGATCTAATACTGTCACATGGAATGGATGTTAAAACGGTTGAAGTTCTGCAGCAAAGTGATGATATTTCAGATCACTATCTAGTCTTGTATGAACTCTGTATAGTTAAACCTGTAAACTCTGCACCTTGTTACAAGTATGGTAGAACAAAAGTGTGCTTTCTAAGTAATCTTTCTGACTTATCTCAATTCCTTAGCACATCCAATACAACAAAAAAACTGCACACTCTCTTTTTTCTATCACTTTAGATACAGTTGCTCCTTTACGCTTAAGAAAGATGAAAGAAAACAAACTGACTCCATGATATAATGAAAACAATATGGAGTACCTCAAGGCTCAGTGCTAGGACCATTACTTTTCTAGAGTTCTAGAAAAACTTTAGCTAGAGTTCTTACTAGAACTAGGAAGTATGACCATATTAGTCCGGTTCTGTCAATACTGCACTGGCTCCCTATCAAACATCAGATAGTTTTTAAAAACGTAATAATCACCCATAAAGGCCTGAATGGTTTAGTTCCTCAATACTTGAGCAAGCTCTTATCACATTATAGTCCTGCACGCCTGCTGTGCTCTCAAAACTCTGGCCATTTGATAATACCTAGAATATCAAAATCGAATGCGGGCGGCAGATCATTTTTCTATCTAGCACCTAAACTCTGGAACAATCTCCATAACTCTGTTCGGGAAGCAAACACACTCTGTCAGTTTAAATCTAGATTAAAGACACATCTTTTTAACCTGGCCTACACATAATACACCAACACACGGATTGTTAGGCTGCATTAATTAGATCAGCTGGAACCGGGAATAATCCTCATAGAACACAATGTTTTTGGGGTATAGCATCTACATATTTGTAGTATGGCATCTACGCTAATATTAGTCGTTTCTTTCTTATTCTGTTTTTCAGTTTGTATCCAGATTAGATGGTGGATCAGCACCCAGACATTGTTCATCAAAGACCAGAACACCTAGATGAGCCACGTGGATAAACCACAAGATCCTGATGCACACACACACACACACACACACTCTAAGTCATTTACACTATCTGACACAGCTGCATTTAAAATTGAACTAGAAGTTAAGTGCTGGGCGTCCGGTCAGAGGAGAACTGGCCCCAACTGTGTTTTTCTCCATTCTGTATGGATGGGGTTTTGGTTCCTTGCCGCTGTCGCCTCTGGCTTGCTTTGTTGGGGACACTTAACTTCTAGTGATTATCGTCGAATTGATTACAGAGACCATCTCTGCATTTAATAACAAATTGTTCAATCTTGTCATTAAACATCTCTATCATTGTATTCCTGTACTTTATACTGTTCAGTGCACTGATACAATCTGTGTTGTTAACCAGAAACATTGATCATCATGAGAGGCTGCAATGCAAGTGCAAGAGGCTCCTGCCTAACCTCCGTCAGATGGAGGAATGGTGGCATCAGGGGAATCGAAGGGTGGAAGATGAGCTCTAGAGGTGCAATGTAGTTATCTGACAGGGATATAATAAAAAAAAAAAACATCTGTCCAAAATCTAAGAAAGATATCTACATTATACAATTCCTATATAAACAGATGAAAATTACTCATAAGGAAAGATTTCCCCTCAGGTCTTTTTCATGTTCTGCCCATTACAAAAAAAGGCCTAACAATTCTCACCACAACTGCAAGACCCAGAATACATAGACCCAAATTCTAGACCGCATCCCAAATAATAGTAGAAAGGAAACTGAATCCATCACGGTGAGCAAAAGCCATCTCTTTGTGAGTCGAGTGCGTTTAATTCATGCCTATTCCAAGGAGGGCAGAACACATCCAAGTCCCTTGAGAGCTGAACGCACTTGCTCCTTTTGTTTCTCTTAATTTAATAAGTCCTATTATTAGAAAATGTGCCCTGCTAAGAGTTATTTAAGATGAGCACTCATCAAAATCATAATCAAATCACTAGTAGCATGACTCCATATCATTTTTACCTGTGCACTGCATAAGCAATTTATGCACCAATGTGAGTTGCTTCAACAGTATACTTTTTCCTGCACAGACTCTCCATTTCCTGCTGTCCGTCTCGATGTGAACAGAATATGTGAACATAGCAGAGTGGGAGCAGAGAGCAGAATGGAGCTGTATGATTCTGAATGGATGGAGAAGCGGCTTTTTTAAAAGTCAGAGCATTGTTGTTTTCACTTGCTCCAAGAGCACTCTACCACTGCTCCATCACAAGTACAATTTATGGCAATGGGCTGCAATATAACAGCATATTTAACAAGTATTCACATGTTAAACACATTTAGATAGCTTGATAGGGGAGGATCACTCAAATCAGAAAGAATGTGAGGGCTAGAATGACACCAATGGAAGTTAGAGTTCTATTTTGTTCCTTCTAGATACTGAATATTTTTAGTATTTTCATTATTTTTAACTTAAAAGGATCATTTCAACAGGTACAACATTTGTTCTAGAGCGGAGTAAAGAGAAATTGTTGCCACTCCACTCCGCTCACGTACTCTGGATGTGAATGAGCTGTTTACCCCTTCCCCCACTATAGCTGCCATGACAACCTTCAGCTGGAGAGCAGCCGCTGCACACACAAACATGCAAGAGCATGGGGAGATTCTACATTTAATAACCACAATAATTATAAGTGCCATCATCAAAAAGCATATTAAATTCAAGACAATCAGCTCTGGCAGATGTAATCTTCCTGCCATAACAGCTGAGAAAATGTCATGAATTTCAGATTATTTAGTACATAAGACAAACTATAACCTAATATCCACAAAAACCATAAGCCACAGACACTGAAGAAAGACCTAAAAATGAACAGTGACATTTTTCCCTGTTTGTGCTCAAACGGAATGAAAGTGCAGACTAACAAATATGTCCTTACATGACTGAACCTGCAGCCAGAAACCTTTCACTCAGAACCATCATGGCTGTTTTATCCTACACTAGTACTGTCAAAGAGATGTTTGCCTAAAGCCTCTAAGAAATGTTCATCAAAAAACTGCACAAAAAAGTCATACAAGGTTAACTGAATCTCTATATAGAGATTCAATATGGATATTTTATATAAAATGCCATTTTATATAAAATACAGGATGCTATTGGGATGTCTAATGTCAACAATCCTAAAATAATCCTGGTACTCAGGAATTTCCATAAGATCCACAGATCTTAACTCCCAGAAGATCAACACTTTGATAAAAACATGTCATGGCAGTTGTGTTAATGTTAATTATGACTGAATTGCCTCCTGTTAATATTTTGATTATAAGCAGGAATTATTATTATATTTTTTTAGGAATTTGATCCTAAATGATGTAAAAAGGTCCCATTGTTGAAAAGAAGGTATGGTTGATATTGGCATAAAGATTATATCTTATATTTTATTGAAAAGGTTAATTAGATGATATTTAGCTAAATTTCATTTATAAAAATTTATCTTTTTCAATACGTTTAAACCGATCTTTACCTTTTCTGGGCATTTTTACCTTTGAAAAGCTTTAAAAAGTTATTTGTTTATTTTTTGTTTTTTTTTCATCAAATTCTTACATTTAATCCATTAATTTGAATATTAAGACTTTTGGGCTGTTACCAAGCAAATTAAATCAGTACTAATAAAATTCATCTGTGCAATGCAGAGTAGAGGTCGACCAACACTGAATTTTACTAATAGCTGGGTTGGACCGCATTTGCCGATAACCAAGAGTTAAAAAAAAATGGTTAATGGATAAAAAAAATAAAAATAAAATCACTGCTAGCATCCTCTCAGTCTTGTCGGCCAACATACTGCTGTTCTCTCTCCAATACAGCATCTAGTCAACAAATTATTTATTTTAATTATTTATTATGTGAACTTTTAAATCTGAAATCTCAGCGGTGTCCATGCATTGCGCTCTCTCCAGGCAGCATCACGTTTCCAAACGAATGCATGTGTTTTCAGTGATTTTCACCTCGGTATAGATATGTTGGCTCTCACACTGTATTATAACAGACCCTTTACAGCCAATCCAGCAGCAGATGCAACCTGGAAACTATTGGCGTAGATTCTTGTCGATAACCAATCAACTATCGGTGCTGACTAGTCAGCATAATGGATACATCGGTCGACACCTACAGTTTAGTACAGAATATGAATGCATTTAAACTTCAAATACAAATGCATAATATTTAAAATATTAAACAAATTGAATGTTGAATACTGATATGAAATTATTTTAATAATGGATGAAACTTTGGATGTGAAATTAAAAGCAGGTGTCTTCAAGTCACCATTAATAAGTGAGTCATAAGTGAGCTAAAAAATGCAATATGGTGTCTAAAACATAAGTCTCTTAACTAACTGCTTGTTTTTGTCAGCATTGCTTATTTAATCAGTATTCATTTTATAATCCTTTAGAGGCAGAAACAGCACTGTTTGTGCGATACTGATTAACAATATTATATATTGCGATTTGAAAGCAATATCATGCAATTATTATATAATTACTTATAAAACATGAAATGCTGTGTAAAATAGGATTATAAAGTGTTTTGATGGAGACCAATCTTAGTTATATGTTGTCCAGACCAAAAGTGTGCTCCTCTATCTGCCCTGAAAACAGCACCTCAACTTTCTAAACTACTTTCTCGTTCATTTCATATGTAGATGCTCACATTGCTCAACAGGTGTGTTGACAACTAACACATACATTTCAACATGGAAAACACCAAGATTTTAATCATACAATGTAAAGAGATATATAAAAGGAAAAGTGTGGTTGTCAAAAAAGTCACATAAAATATTGCATATTACTGCTCTGCAGAGTTTAGCTCCAATCAGCTCTGAGCTTGGAAGTTTCTAATAATCCTGAAGGCCTTAATTAGCTGGATCAGACGCGTTTGATTAGGGTTGGAGCTAAACTGTGCAGAGCTGTGACCATCCAGGAATTAAGTTTGAGATGACTGTGGAAAGAATTTCAAAGTAATTGACACTGATTCCATGTGACAATATCAAATCTAATATGCTCATCACAATAAATTCTTTGTGAAGTGACAACTGATGTCACTAAATAAAAACATTACAAAGCAGCTGAAAAGCAACCAGAACCCCTAAACACTTCAGTGATTATGAGATGAAGATGACAAAAAATAAACACCAATGATAATGTCTTGATGACAGGAATAGACGTGCACACACATACACAGGCAAGGCACAAATCATATTTCACAGAGCTGAACTAAATGTACTTTAGATGAAAGGCTTTTAAAAGAGTCTGTCACCCTTATATCATTCTGCAAGCATCAAATAAAGAACCATGAAGACTCATCTGCATATACCCCAATTTACCCACAATGCCACCTTGTGTCACAAAAGTCAGTTAATACTCAGCACCTAGAGACTCCTTCACCTAGATATCCTACTATAGAGAGTATCCTCTTATTAACTGATGTTCAACAAATAAAAAAACAGATATAATAAAGAACAATGTGTAATAAAGCTTGGCCTTAATAAATATTAGATCCCTTAATGAACATTAGATTATAAAAGCACTTTTTCGTAAATGACATGATCACTAAGCAAAACCCTATATGTGCTACGTTTGACAGAAATCTGGTCTTATTCTCCAACTCCCCCAGAGTTAATAAGTCGTGTTTTACTTTGCCGTTGTTACATGGAATAATATCATGCAGGCAGCGCCTGTGGAAAATAGTCCCCAGCTTGCAAGACATGCTCCCTGTGCAAGTAAGAGAGTCTGGCTGTTTTCCTTGATTATTATGCCGGAATGGCAGTATATTACAAATATTACTTTTTGGTCATTTTTGAACGCAGTGCTACTGGTCTAATCGGATTCAATGATCTATGGTAAGCTATGCTAAAAGTGCTATCACCAGACCTGGAGATCGGCTGAATAGATTACAAAACCTTAAAACTCAACTCATTAACTTTGGGGGAGTTGGAGAATAAGTCTTTGAAATATTTCCAAAAAATGTGAAGTGTGTCTTTAAAACCAGATGATTACATGCCTCTAAATAGGTCTACCCTCTAATATTAGACGTAAGAGCATGCAAGAGCAAAAACCAGCTTCCAGTCCGATTGATGGTCAATTGACTGGTGCATCTTTACTAGCAATAAAATAGGAGATAGGCTGCATTACATCCAGTGAAGTTGTGGAGCTCTCATCTGTCCATCTGGTAAGGCTAGCTGCTTTACACTGCTCCACATCCACTACCTGTACTAAAGTAATGGCAATGTAATTTAAAAAGGGCTCTTGGAATACTCAATAATAGTATTGGTGGTTGAGGAATAGGGTCATAGGGGGTTTCAGTACCACATGCAGACTTCAGCACACTGTTGACATCATTTGTAGGGCAAAAGAATCCACCATGAAAAGCCTTGGACAGAAATGCATAAACCAGCATAAATTCCACAACTCTCAAAATTGTTAAAACCATGCTAGGTCCACAGAAACATTCTAATAGGTTGAATAACAAGGCTGACTACACAAACAGTAAATTTCTACTTCTAGATTATTCAGAACAAGCAGCTCCTGTAAATTGTAGTGGATTGCGCTAGTTTTGAAACGATACATATAAAACGGGGAATTGAATGAAAAACAAAGGAGAAAGCTATTTTGTTTAAATGCAAATGGTCAATTCAAAAATGAATGAAAGTGCATGAAACACCATACTAATTTAACATTGAGTAAACACTCACCAGATTGTTTTCTTAAACACCACCAATTTTTCTTATTTTCCAAAATGGGATGCCCAATTTGGCAACTTATACTATGCCTCAAAAGTAGGTACTCTCTCGAGTTGTCATGAGGTGATCAAGTAGTTTTTTGACTGATGGGTAGCCGCTGTCCTCAGATGCTTATTATTTGTCAGCAGTCATAACAGCCTTTAAGTGGGTTTGTCAACCTCCTTTAAAATTAAAAAAAGCTCAAATGTGTGTAAGTCAAAGGGGACTAGTTGACATTTTGTTTTTTAGTGTACTTGATGCACACTTTTGTACCAAATTAATTTATCCTCTACTTTTATATGCTTTCAGATTCTCTGAGATGTCATAGTTATAATGCTTTGCTTTGGTTTGCGTCTTGCTTTAGATTTAATTGACTGACATTCTTACATTTGTCAGCTTCAATGACCCTGAACTGGGGCACAAAAAAAAAATCAGATTGGGACATCCCTAGTATCCGCTTGTCATTAATAATGTTCAAGATAAAAGACATTTTTAAGACTAGTTTATCCACCTTGTTTTTCAACATGTAAATAACCTATTTTCTTTCAATGGGAAAAAAAAGTGGAAGAAAAAAAGAAGAATCAATGATTGGGGTGATTTTGTTGGTGAGTATCAGCATAGGGCATAAACATTACGAGCATAGATAATAAATATAACAAAACAAAGATACAAATTGAATAAATAGTGCTTTATATTTTTCAGGTAAGTCTAACAGTATGTTTGATTAATCAAATGCAAAATATCAATGCATATCTTTGCTGTATAAATTAAATCTAATAGGTCTAAATATGTTAAAGCTACAAAAGTGATTTTCTACAAACAAAAACAAAATGTCTTTGGAATATTTATAAAAATTGAATATTTAAATTGCTGTGAACCAATATACCGTTACACACATCCATTTTCTTGACCTTCACTTAAGCCATATGCAACTGTGTTTACAAGGATACTTGCAGAGACCTGCATTGTGACATTTTCACGTGTAGGTGTCATTTCAGGCACAAATAGACACAAAAATGGACATAATTCAGTGTTCTGCAACTCGTGCATCTGCGTGGCTCTCACCCTGTCTACACCGGACATGAGCAGTGCAGAGAAAACATGTGTAAATACAATAGAACCAATTATAATCAGTAATACTGTCTAACTACACTGGATGCAAGTGTAGTGTGTCATGACAAATGCCCAGCGGTAAACTGATGCCTCGTTCTATTTATGACGTACTGACACAGAGTTCAAATTATTGGGAATGGTCACTTTGTCACGTCCAGCGTAGACAGAGTATGGGGGGGTCGTTTTCATGTCACGCCTAAAATCATGTGGAAAAAGTCTGCCATGTTGCTTTCTCCTTCTATCCAAAGCACTTAGGAGTTTGAATTTTCGTGGCATCTGCCGTTGCTAAGCAACCATGACCTGCAATCTCCACAATGACACACAAGTTTCGAATGGATTTCTTGCACTGAAAAATGCTTGCAGTAGCTCTGCTGCTAAATTTAAAATGATTTAAAAAAAAAAATTTAAATGGGAATTTATATACAGCAGCTGCGGCCAGTGTAGACTATGTGTAGTGTCTGTGGGTGAGCAAAACAAATAATCAGTATCAATATAATGATAACAAACAGTAGCCTTTTTAAAACATTGCTCATACTGCAATGTAACTATCATGAAATGAGTACATCACAGTATTGATGCTGAAACAATATATCATACAGCTCTAAGCAAGTTATCGCTAAACTATGAAGGAAAGGAGCATGATTGGACAACTCTATGGGTATATAGCTATATGCTATAGTTTAAGAACTAGACAAACCAGCTACATACCAGTGGTTTTGATTACTGCTATATGTAAATTCAATAAGACTGTGATTCATGCCAGCACTAATGATGCTTATTTTCGCCAATCGAAGAACACTAAAAATAACATTAAGGAGATGTGTGAACTTGCAAGTACGATCTCAGATACTGTAATATGCTCTAGTCCCCTCCCTGCTTACCATGGTGACAAGATAGACTACTGTCAAGTAATGGCTGGTTGTCTAAGTGGTGCCCACAGAACAACATAAATTTCATAGACGACTGTACCTGACCTGTTGAAAAGAGGTGGTCAATATCCCTTCAGTAGTGAAGTTTGTATTTGACCGAGGCCTAGGTCAGGAAGCAGACAGACTGCCTAAACCTACTGTCAATTAGATATCATAGTGTGTATACTTTTCCTTACTTGTACCGGGTTAGACCCCCTTTTGCCTTTGGAACTACCTTAATCCTTCTTGGCATAGATTCAACGAGGTACTAGAAACATTTCTCAGAGATTTTGCTCCATATTGACATGAATGCATCACGCAGTTGCTGCAGATTTGTTCCACCACATCCCAAAGGTGCTCTATTTGCCATTTGAGGTCATTTGAGTACTGAACTCATTGTCTTCCTGCTGGAAGTAGCCATCTCTGTGGTCATAAAGGGATGGAGATGGTCAGCAACAATACTCAGGTAGTCTGTGGCGTTGACACAATGCTCATTTGGTACTATTGGGCCCAAAGTGTGCCAAGAAAATATCCCTCCACCCATTACACCAGCACCACCCCCACCAACCTGAACCGTTGATACAAAGCAGGATGGATCCATGCATTCATGTGGTTGATGCCAAATTCTGACCCTACCATCCGTATATTGCAGCAGAAATCGAGACTCATCAGACCAGGCAACGTTTTTCCAATCTTCTATTGTACAATTTTGGTGAGCCTGTGCAAATTGCAGCCTCAATTTCCTGTTCTTAGCTGACAGGATTGGCACACGGTGTGGTCTTCTGTTGCTGTAGCCCATCCGCCTCAAGGTTCGACGTGTTGTGCGTTCAGAGATGCTCTTCTGCATACCTCCATTGTAACGAGTGGTTATTTGAGTTACAGTTGCCTTTCTATCAGCTCGAACCAGTCTGGCCATTCTCCTCTGACCTCTGGCATCAACAAGGCATTTGCGTCCACAGAACTGCTGCCCACTGGATATTTTCTTTTTTTTTTCAGACCATTCTCTGTAAACCCTAGAGATGGTTGTGTGTGAAAATCCCAGTAGATCAGCAGTTTCTGAAGTACTCAGACCAGCCTGCCTGGCATCAACAACTATGCCACGTTGAAAGTTACTTAAATCACCTTTCTTTCCCATTCTAATGCTCGGCCATATATATGGGTTGGGGTCAAAATAGCAATATTCAGAGCCAAATAAAATGAGGTTTAAAAAAAAAAAAAGGCTTCAGAAAGATGACACCCTTTTGCACCATATTGGACAGAATCCCCCTGGTTGAAAAAAAGACAAAGAGCATCCCCTCTGTAAAACCTTATCCTCCCTTTTGGATTATTAATTTTGTGTATTACATAACGTGTGCAAAAACAAAATAACTAATGTGCTATCAATTTTATAGCGCAAAGCAACACAGTGTTCTGTTCCTTGAATTAATTTGTTTTTGAAAGACCACCTATTCAGATGGACTCACTCCCTATGTCCCAATGTGTATAGCCTGCTATCCACCCTGCCTAAATAGTATTCATCTACTAATATCACACAGAATTTAAGAAGTATGCACACTGGGATGTAGGCACTTTTTTCTTTTGAATCAACCGTTTTGATCAAATCATTTGATTTGAATGATTCAAAAGATCATGGCTGTCCAAACTCAGCCCTGGAGGGCTGGTGTCCTGCAGAGTTTAGCTCCAACTTGCCTCAATAGACCTACATGGAAGTTTCTAACATGCCTAGTAAGAGCTTGTTTAGCTGCTTCATTAATTAAAACAGGGACCTGCTGCCAACTACTGGCAGTTTTATTGCCATTTATTGATCCACGACGGACCTAAACCAGACAGAAATACATTCAACAAAATATTCATTATTTATCAATATTGCCCATGATTCCTTAATTTCAGACCCCAGAAGAAATTCTAGTTATTTTATTAGGTCATTTTTACATGAAATAAACCCCTTTAAAAATTAGACAAATTTTGTAATCATGGTATAAAAATACTAAAAAAACTAAAACTAAAATTTAGTTTTGTTCTGTCAACTGCATTAAACATATTTGCCTGAGGACCATAAATATTATTTTTATTAAGTTCACATTACTATAAAGATTAAAGAGATCACAATATGATTTTAGATTCTAGTTCTTAATATTTTTTTCTCTCTCTTTATTTTCAAGGTCCTACATTGTTCAGTCACAGAGATATTGGGGTCTCAATGAGGCTCATTTTCAGATTGTTGAATATTCAGATTGTAGACACATCTTTTTAACCTAGCCTACACACAACACACAAATTCTCTTCTATTATTCAAATCCGTTAAAGGATTGTTAGGCTGCATTAATTAGATCAGCTGGAACCAGGAACACTCCTCATAAAACACGATGTACTCACGACGTGGTAAAAGAATAGCATCTACCCTAATATTAGTCTGTTTCTGTTTCTCAGCTTGTATCCAAATCAGACGGTGTATCAGCACTAAGAGATGATGTTCATCTGAGAACACACACACACACTAAGTCATTTACACAATCTGACACAGCTGCGTTTAAAATTGAACTGGAAGTTAAGTGCTGGGCGTCCGGTCAGAGGAGAACTGGCCCCAACTGAGCCTGGTTTCTCCCAAGGTTTTTTTTTCTCCATTCTGTATGGATGGGGTTTTGGTTCCTTGCTGCTGTCGCCTCTGGCTTGCTTTGTTGGGACATTTACTTTCTAGTGATTATCGTCAAAATGATTACAGAGATCATCTCTGCAATTAATAACAAATTGTTCAATCTCGTCATTATACATCCCTGTCATTGTATACTTCTATTTTATACTGTTCAGTGCTTTGATACAATCTGTGTTGTTAAAAGCGCTATATAATTAAAAGTGTTTGACTAACTCTGGTAAAATGTTACACATTGCCCTTTGTATTGTTACATACATAAGTATATACTATAAAATTAAATGACATTTCTTTCAAATGTATTGCACAGCAATGAAGGCAGCAACATATGATAGATGGTCTTTCTTGTTCTGTCCTATTAATAATCTATCATTGCACAGAAAAGTATTATAGCACGAAAGGCTCCAATACAGACCAACACAAAGGGTTGATGCGCATCCCGTGTGCAGAATGATGCACTTGAAACAACACTGAGTCACAGCGCCCAGGCTGCGCAGCCCTCCAGCATACAAAAGTTCTAAGCGGTATTGAGATATTGATGTGTAGTGTATTAAATCTGCACAATGCTATACTGAACATTTCTCTTGATAGCTTTGAATCTTTTAGAGAGTGCTCTTAAGAGACTTAAGTGCTCTTTAATCATTCTGACTGCTGTAACCGAATGGGACACACAGTTTGAATGCTGGATGGAGGATGACAGACAGCTGCAGCTGAGAGAAGAGTTTGTGTACTTGTAATCCCTAATAAAAACAGCTATGTTAAATAAAACCAAAAGCATTGATGTTTTACAATAATTGATATATGATCATAATATATACATTTTTAAGGATTAGTCACCCAGAAATAATGTAGTATGAACAGTTCTTTCACAAAAGAAAAAAGGACACATACATTCAGTCGAGTCTGTGTTTATTTGTCACATATACATAACATTTAGAAATAACATTTTCTATATTTTCCATCCAAGTGATGGTATTTACCCTGTTTTACCTCCTGTTGTGGTAATGTTAACAACTAGCGAATACTGTGGTCTTCTGCATTACTTATAAATATTTGTTCCTTGTATGGTAATCATAATCAACACTAAATTTCAGTTTAAAAGAGGACAAATTGTTAGTGTATGTCTTGCTGGCCCATCTGTGACCCAGACAGCAAAGTCTTTGTGATGTATCAAGAGCCACAGTATCCAGAGTAATGTGAGCATACCACCAAGAAGGATTAACCACATCCAACAGGAGTAACTGTGGACGCAAGAGGAAGCTGTCTGAAAGGGATGTCCGGGTGCTAACCCAGATTGTATCCAAAAAACATAAATCCACAGCTGCCCAACTCACTGGAGAATTAAATATGCACCTCAACTCTCCCGTTTCCACAAAAACTGTCCATCGGGAGCTCCACAGGGTCAATATACATGGTCGGGCTGCTTTAGCCAAACCTTTGATAACTCTTGCCAATACCAAACATTAGTTTCAATGGTGTCAGCAGCGAAAATCTTGGGCTGTGGACAATGTAAAACATGCATTGTTCTCTGATGAGTCCACCTTCACTGTCTTTCCCACATCCGGAAGAGTTAAGGTTTGGAGAAGCCCTAAAGAAATGTACCACCCAAATTGTTGCGTGCCCAGAGTGAAGCATGGGGGTGGATCAGTGATGGTTTGGGCTGTAATATCATGGCATTCCCTAGGCCCAATACTTAGATGAGCGCGTCACTGCCAAGGACTCCCGAACCATTCTGGAGGACCACGTGCACCCAATGATTCAAACATTGTATCCTAAAGGCAGTGCTGTTTTTTAAGATGATAATGCACCGATACACACAGCAAGACTGGTGACAGAGCGGTTTGATGAACATGAAAGTGAAGCTGAACACATCCCATGGTCTGCACAGTCACCATATATAAATATTTGCTCCACCAGCATCATGTTATATTGTCGGATATATCGAAATCTGCCTTTTTAAGACTCTAATATCGTTCTCTGCCCCGAAAAAACATAATTCGGGCTTTAATTCATCTGTGAACAATAGCAGCTTTTTTATCTTTACTAGTTAGTTATTCAATATGTGCTGAAGTCAACAATCATTATTCTTCTATGAAAGCAGTTTGTACAAAATTCTGTATCGTCATATGAGAACTCAACAATTTTGTTGTTGTTGTTGTCTGAAGGATTAAATTATATCACTATGCACACAACAGGAGGATGATGGTTGGAAGAATATTATTTTGTAAGTGGTTCAGACCATGCTCAAGTCTGTACTTGCTATAAGCATGTTTCTACATGTACATTTTTCATTAGAGTGTATGCAAAACCAGAAATTTGACCCGGGAAAGTTTCAGAAATTTTTACATATCAGAAAATATAATATAATATAAGGTGATGCTGGTGGAGCAAAAACAATTCCTGACCTGCTCCTCCAAAACACTCCAAAGTGACTCTCTACTGCTTCCCTTCCTGTCAGCTATAATCTGTCTATAAAAAAGATTATCTCAATCATCTGTAAGAACACAAGCACTTATGAGAGGTATGTCACACATTTTTTCACACTGCAATAAATGTATATACACACGCTTCTCTGAATTAGTTTTGCTTTATTAGTTTTGGAATATCAGGCACACAATTCTCCACCCTGCTATCCTGAACAGATGGACAAACCTCTTCTAGCTGGAGGACCCTGGGGTGTCTATGTAATGCCTAAGGAAAACCTTCTCACACATTCTGTCCAAGGCCAGAAAACAGGATGAACAGTAATGTGTACTGTTCTACTAGAACGTCTGGGGCAGAGAGGTTTAGTGCACAATGATCTGAGTGGGAGTGCACAGAGGTCTTCATGTTTGTGCCGAGTGCATCTATTTTAGAGAAACACAGCTGAGGTTGGATTGAGTTGGAACTGCAGTGACTAAGAAAAATGTCATTAAGTAAAAGTGTCAATGCAGGAAAGGGCACACACTCTGCAATCCTTTCTTTTCTCTCCTTCTCTTCCAGTGAACTTCTGACAGAAAAACATCCTCACTCTTGTCGCCCTCGCATCTTGGCAACAGCAGCAGGAGTGTCATAAATTTCCAACACATCCACCACCTGAAAACGACATGACACTACATGCTCAGAAACGATTTTGCCACTGACTGCAATGTAGGAGAAGATCTCCAGTACAACACAAACCGATATGAAGTCTGTGAGCAGCAGCAGTTTAGTCAAACATTCAGTCGGCATATACCTGAGCAACTGTCATCCATACAACTTCTGAATGTGAAAATGAGCAGTTTTTTTCCCCCCGCATATGGCACATGTGTGCACTAGAGATGCGGCAAACTTTGTTGCACAGGTATTGAGCTGTGAGACACGTGCATGCTGCTTGACAGTGTGTGATTCCACCTGCCGTTTTTACATATTACATTCAGAATGCAGTACTAATACATGCAAGAAACTTGGGCACTAACAGAATCTCATGTGCGCTTTATGTTTGTTCTGAAGCAGATGTGGTTTAATGCACTTGCATTTTCAAATACTTTTAAACAAAATTAATGTACACACAGTCCATTATGTTGAAAGGCAGGACAAAACATCTGATGTATCGAAATGGGTTTGTGCATTACGCTGCATTCAGACTGTCAAAGCTGTCACTTTCTATGATCTAATCAATAACAATCAAACGGCAATAATGCTGTAGGGGAAAAAAACATAACTATTGTCTGTAAACATTCCAAGAACACTTCTTTTAAATAAGTCATTGCTTTAAAAAGTACCTTGCTTATATAATAAAAAATAAAGTAAATTTTGCACACACAAAAAAAAATCTGATTTAAAACAAAATGTAGCCGTAGTAAAACTGTAAAAATTGAGAATGTGAAGCATCATGATATTAAGTTGATAATGATAATTGTAATTGGATTGAATCGTTAAACCACGATTCAATCCTGTACTGACACAGATAATCCAGCAAAATATAAACAAAAAAAATCATAAAAACTCCAATTTTGGTTAAAATGTAAAGTTAGATGTACCTGCATAGTAGAAGAATTCATTTGGGAAGAAACTGTAGATCAAGAATCATATTGTGGCTCCCAGAATCGGATCGGATCGTGAAGTGTTATAATTTAGCTTATTTGTTAAGGCTACAGAAGTAACATCCAGACTACACACACTATTTATGACATAACCACAAAAGGCTGCACCATTAAATCGAATGCTATTAGTCATTATCATAATCATAATCATTAAGCACATTTTGTCAGTAAAGCCTGTTCTGTGATATAGTAATAAATCTCCATCACCTGCTTTCAGAGAAGTAGTTATCTGACAAGCTATGCAAAATCGTGTTCATAATCACAGACAATATAATCAAATGATTATGAAATCAATTAAATCGTTTTCAATAATTCAATAATCGTTTTTCAGCCGATTGTGTATCTTCGCAGTGAACTACAGCTCTGGTTACAGCTGATCACAGCTTCACTGAAATCACTACTCATGATAATTACATCTTCTGTCCAATCGCCATTATGACTTCATTTCAAAGATGAATGATGTCAAACATTTTCTATGAATACTTGACTTCATACGGAGTCACACTACATGCAGTTAACCCAAGGAAGGGACTGTACCTGCAATCAGTGGTTAGTTAGAAATTAATTAGAAATCATAGGTTAAAAAAAATGGTCTGGACGAGTGTGAATACCTAAATCTGATATGGAATTCATTCTTCAGGTCTCATATTCACAATAAACATTAGTTTTAAAAGCCAGTCTACTGAAGAAAGCATCATCTTTGTTAATATTCTTTCATCCGTTGAGGGTAATTTTGCTGTTTAGTTCATTTGTTTAGTTTTTGTCAAGCTGTTGCTGAAACTAAAAATTAGGGATGCACCGAAATGAACACAAATATTCTGGATGCAACTGGCTGAAAACCAAAACTGAAACAGCTTTCCAAAAGAAAATGCTTTGCAATTATCATTTATTATTTTATTAAATGAGGTGTTTTTGTACGATTTTAAAGGTACTGAATAAAAATAAATAAAAACATGCCTTTAAAATAACCACCCTCTTACTGAAAGTAACAAAAATGGAAAGAATTTAGGCTATATTAATCATGATAATACTTTACAATAGGGTACATTAGTTAATATTAGTTAACTACTACAGATAACATGAACTAATAAGGAACAATAGTTTATTAATTCAGCTTGCAACTGTCACGAAAGAGTAGCGTCAGCTGTACTACAGTATGTTACGGCACAGTAGCGCTATTATATACAGGAACAAGTATACTACATAGCTTTGTTATTTAAGTGGACTTTGATCATGTGCGCTAGGCTATTTTACCTACTGTACGAAGAGATGCACATTCACTGAGCAGAGTGGAGCTTCAACCTGCAAAATGACAGGGTGGGCATACCATATATCATTTAGCATATTTTGTAGGGATGCACCAACATTTCATCCAAAAATTGCATTTTCATTTTTTGGCGGCTGAAATTTTGGTGCATCCATACTATAAATAACTTCTTTATAGCATTTATACTATAAACGCATGGGTATGTGCAGACCTAAGTCATTCTGCCAGGAATCTCAGAGCAGCATGATCGGATTTTACACATTAACATTTATGTTTAAGATGAGATTTAAAAGTATTTAGATTTCAGAAAGAATATAAAATATATTAAGAGATGAGACATAAACACATGACGGTATGATTGAAATCAATCAATCAATTATATAGCTCTTTTAAAAACAAAAAATCGACAATAATCGCTAGAAAGTGCATGCCGTGTTGAAATGTCAGTGTTACAAAATACAAATAAAAACACATTTATTCTGTGGAACCTATAAAATAATTTAGCACCTAGTCTTGATTCTTATTGGACTTATTGGAGTCATAGTTTTCATAGAAAGTTACAGAATTATCAGCTTTCAAACTAGTGGCCAAACACAAGCTCCAGCACAAGAACCAACATCATTTGAGTTGAAGAAGTGCATAAGAATGAACAATGGGATTAAATATGACAACTTTTCCCATAGTGCCTTTTCCAGTGTCTGTCTGTCTGTCTGCCTGCCTGCCTGTTAGCCTCCTCCTTGGCCAATGAACCTCTTTCTGAACACATAAAGGCTCTACTAGCATTAGCAGTACTGACAGTACACAACATTATGGAAAAGCTCCTTGCCTGCTGAGAATCATTTAAAAGCAAGGACACTCCACTAAAAGCTTTATCTCTCCACAGCTTAGAGCAACTGGCAGATAATAGATCTCTCTGATTGAGTGCTGCTCTAACAGAAGCTACAAAAGAAAATAATCAGCACATCAGTGCTAAATTCTTCACTCAAATACTCAAATCGAGCTTATCCATCTAATCAAACTTGCCCTGCAGCCCTTCGAGTGGTGGGGGGGCGGTTTATTCATGCATTTTGCATAAAATTCTAGGGTGATATTTTGTTACTGCTATGAACATGTTAAAGACTGAACTATAACTGTCGGGAAAAGAAGACGAGCTGTGGCAGCTGAATAAATATTATCTGAATAATAATGCTGCACTTACAATGCCTGTGCTTTCTAGGGCTGTGCGAGATATATTGTTCATGCACATTATGTCAGTAAAGGTTCTGTGATTAGCGGTAAATCTCCATCAGCTGTTTTCAAATGCCAGTTAATAAACCACTCCAGTGAATCACCTGGGAAACTGAACGCAATATTGGGTAGCTTGTCAGTAATCTATAGCTCTGTGTCTTAACTGCCGCTTCATTTGAGAACAGGGATGGAGATTTGACGCTAATCAAAGAACCGGCTTTACTGATGAGATGTGCAAATATATCGATATCGCTCAGCCCTAGTATTTTCAACAGCATTTTAAACTCACAAAACTAATTACGAGAGTCAAATGTTACGTTGAAATAAAAGAACGAGAATGACATGCAATTTATCACAGCATCTACATTTAAGGTTTAACAACATATTACAAAAATAAAGCATAAACATGTCTCCTATAGTCTTTTAAGGTTTTATTTCTTAAAGAGCTGCTGATAATAGCACAATCCTGACATAAGCGAACATAAATCCACTAACTCTTTAAAAGACCATATATGAACATGGAGGACTTCCGGGGCTCTTATTATTCAGATTTCTCTTATCAAGCTTGAAACTATTTTCAACAATCTCAATAAACATTTAAGCGCAACTCCTTCCTTAAGCACTCCCAGACCTCGCATTTCCACCCTATAACCAGCGAGAGGAAATTTAAGTTTTGCAGGGGCCACGGTAAGAGTTGATGGGAGGGGAAAAAAGGTAAGCAAGTTAGGAAAGCAATCAATTCATATCAGATCTCCACACTTATAGTACCACAGTCTGGCTGCCAAATTACTTCAGCGAGGACATGTTGGAAAAAAAGTGGCTGTTGCATGGTTATTACTGTAAAGGGTTGTTGTCAGAGCGTTTGAGATGTAGCTTCCCTTACCGCTGGATTTGCCGCACCATTATGCCTGACGGTTGCAAAAGCTATTACAAGCCAGTCGTTCATTGCACATTATTTTGAATGAAAACATGAAAACATTGTACCATGTGTTGGGCGCATTCTGCTCTTCATTAGCTTTGGCACATCAACGCACAGCAAAGTGTTTTGTGTTGGAAAATATAACCCATTGTGATGAGAAGCTACAGTAACAACAAATGATAATGATAGCGATTGCCATAATGAGGAAGAACAAATGGAACATGACTGCAAGTGTGTCTGTTGAAGCGAAGCCCCACTGAGAGGGATTGTTTCTGAACAGTCAGGGGCCCCAACCTGTCATATGCTGCCTGTTGTCCAAAATGATCCCCATGTCATAAAAACAGCTATGTAAGATCTACAACCTTGGCGTAAGGTTTGATTTTTTCGAGTATTGTGCAAGTATTTATTTTTCCGTCCAAAAGAAAACACTTTGCATAAACCATAACTAGAGCAAATATTAAATTATACTGGTTTGTTACCTTGAAAAGTGAGGCTTCATATCGCGTTTCTAATGACAAATAAACTATGCAAGCAACTCTGTCATAACAGCAACTACCTTTACTTCCTACTTTTATCAATACAGCAGGCTGCCACCCATTTTCCATGGGCAGATCTCATATTAGAGAGCATTACCGAACCATATGACGCCTGCTCGCTGCAGGGACACGTTACCACTGACATCTCGAGCTTTTCACACATCAAATCATCTCTGAGACCGATCATTTGGAGTGACATGGGATTTCTACTTACATTTAACCACTCTGTCCGTCGTGGATAACTTCGGATCATCATTTGGTTTGTTTTCAGACATTTCCAGTCAAATGTGTCGATTCTCTCTGAAACTGTTCTTGAAAACGATCCCGATGTACTTCCTTGCTCAACAACTCAACTCTTACCCAAACAGGAGACGGCGGTGATATCTTTCGCTTGTATCACTAGCCAAAAATACTTGCAACAGGGTGACAAATTTCAGCGCTGTTACTGTAGCTCTGTCTGATTTACTGCAACACTGTGTCAAGTTCTCAGCTAGCGCAACCAAACCGTACAACCGTATTGTGCACGCCCACTATTCTGTGGCGCATGGCATTGGTGGAGAGCCCCCTGCCGCTTTGTTGATGCGCCTCCCCTATGGCCTGCTGTAATGTCAATCATACGTGTCTGTAATTTTAATGTTACAATTCTGTACTGGACTTTGAAGAAGGGAGGATACAGTTTTCAGTAAACATTTTCAAGACTACTTTGCAGAGAACTGCACGTTTCATGTCTATATCGATGCATTACATTAATACGTATCAGTGTATTGCATGCACATAATTTCAGACCATTTATGCAAATTGTATGTATTACCTTAATGAGTCATTCTACTGTCACTGGCAGTTTTAAATAATCAAATATGACCCGCCTTTGAAACTATATATAGAGACAAAGATCTAAGTAAGTAAGCTATATTCTTTACCAATAATAGCCGATAATATTTACACTGACCATTAGTATCCACTAATACCTATGTATCTTTTGTGTTTTGTTCAGTAAACATTGATTTTTTTTTCACTTTACAGAACAATTTACAAATAATGTATTATATCTTACTTAATCTATAGGTAAAAAAATAAATAAACCTAAACTAAACCTATAGTAAAAAAGGCTAAATAGTAGCACAGCTATTGTGTAACTTGCTGTCACAGAAACAAGCTAAAGAAATAGGACATGAAGGTGACCGATAAATAACTGCTATTATTATATTGGTTGCAAACTAATCATTCTAAATTTACATTTGGTCCCTTAACAACATTATATCTCAAATTGTGTGAGGTGTACATGCTAACACCACCATATTGCTGAGCTTGTAGTTCAGTTAATGTTGGGTGGCTGGCACTGTAAAATAAGCTTTGTGGTTGACTATAAAAACTGTAACCATCAATACATATAGTTTCTAATGAGATATCTTTAAACATATCTTTAATAACCAGAAAAAAAATAATCAGTAATGTGTTGTTCTTGTTTGGCATTACAGCTTAAGAAATGTCTTATGCCTTATCCTTTTTAGTGAATTTTAGGGACAAGAAGTTCTAGAACTGTAGGTCACAGACTATATATAATTATATATACTTATATTAATACATATGTTAATTAGAACATGAAAAAATCGAAAGATACAAAACTGTGGACTAAAAATAATACATTTACACTCCTCATACTGATCTTGTGACATGACATCCATCTGAATTTACATAATCTCCTGGACTAAACCGTAAAACAGTTCAGCTCATAGATGAAGACTAAGCTGTGACGCAGGCAAAACTATTTCACATATGCTTATAGGTCAATATAATCATTAAAATATGCGTACAAATTATTAAATGTATTGGTAACACTTAATAATGTTTATTAATAATAAATAAATAAATAAATAAATAATAATAATAATAATAATAATAATAATAATAATAATAATAATAATAATAATAATAATATAATAATGTTTCAATAGTTAACATCAGTAAATCCATGAAAATCTAATGAAGCATGGTTAGTTTAATAACTTTATAATGCTCAGGGGCCTTCAGAAATTAAAACTATTAGATAATACAATAACTATAGATTGCTAGGTAATACCAGTAATAAACACTAGATGGAGGTGTATGATTATTAATTTTTGTATATCACAGTGAAAAAATGGATAGAGTCAACTTTAATATACATTTAAACATAGAATTAGAATAAGAAACATATGCATAACAGAAGTTAATATATATTTTAATGGTAATGCATAGTTTTTTATAATACGTTCACAAATTATTATAGATAATTTAAAATAACCTAAAAATAGTTGTCACAAATGTGAACAAATGTGTGTAATATGTATATTACATTGATAGATATGAGGCATGTTTTCTTGAAAATCTAAGAATGCATAGTTTACTGTAAGGGGTTTAGGTGTAGGTTTGGTGTTGTGCAACAGCACATACAGTTTGTACAGTATAAAATCCATTACGCTTATGGATAAGTCCTCATAAATCACAAATATTAATATGAGTGTGTGTGTGTGTGTGTGTGTGTGTCTTGATGGTTTGGATTAACCCTTTTATTTTACTTTTAGAGGTGTACTGTAATGCATGTGTCCGCTGGGCACCCTTCCACCGGGGGGGTGTTTGCATTGTTACAAAGGGCCCACCATCGCTGCTGTATTTGTTATTATTATTTTTATTCTTCTTATAAAACTTTTGGGGCTTTTGAGGGCCTTAACGTGCTCAAAAACTCATACATGTAGGAATCCGCGGTCATCAGGACACCCCAGAGGCTGGGACCCGGGCGTAGCACAGGGGCTTTACAGTACCCCCTGGAATACAATCAGACAACTGAACACCCAAAAGCCTCTTTTTGGCTCCACCCAACAGGACATCTGCTATTCAGGGTTGTCTGAAAAGCTCATACTGTGGATTTTGATATATTCTTCGGAGGTTTTCAAAACCATAGCCACCAAATTCAGTGAGCATGATCTCAAGACATTGGGGATGCTAAATTGTGAAGTGATTTTTAATCTCGAATGGTTTTGCTCATGGCAGGTCAATGAAATCACAGTGGAAAGCCTAGCAGTAAAGTGCATTTTCCAAAGCAGGAAGTGTGTCATTTTTAAAATGCTTTGAATTCAGCATCTTGTTTTTTATTCAATTTGATTCAAACTTCATTACAATAATGTCAAAACACAGTCGATGTAAAACTGTCAAAGGTATAACGATAACTTAAAAGCTGTTGGCGTTAAACAGCTTTTAAGTGTTAAAGTTTAGTGTTTTATTAAGTTTATTATTTGGTTTCTGCATTTTTGAAGTCTTTTTAACAATTAGGCTAAAACACTGCATGACATCACTGATACACATATGCAAATCGTATTTGTTATTATTATACATTTATTAACAATACAAAAAAACTAACAATGGCATTTATGGTTTCAAGCTAAATTATCATATTTATTCAGTATGTTTATATCATATTTCTCCTTGACCTCACTGTCTTTACCACATCCGGGAGTTACGTTGTGGAGAAGCCCCAAAGAAGCATACCACCCAGACTGTTGCGTGCCCCGAGTGAAGCATGGGGGTGGATCAGTGATGGCCTGCACAGTCATCAGATCTAAATATTATTGAGCCACTTCGGGGTGTTTTGGAGGAGCGAGTCAGGAAACGTGAATACCGAGCATACCGTTGCTCCTGCTGTTAGTAGGATATAATCGCGGTATTAAAAATATTAAAAATACAGAAATATGCATTGTGCCAAGATTGTCTTTACATTCACATGGGCAAGAACTGATTAGCAACTGTATTTAGCAGAGTCTTTATCAATTACCTCCATTGATCAAAGCATTCAGCGAAGTCATATGTGAGTGACGTCACCTCCAAATTCAAACACACCCCCTAGTATTGTCTTGCCCCCTCACTTTGATTGACAGTGTTGATGTAGACAAGTTTTGGCATGTTATATGCACGACGCAGAGAAAAAAAAAATGCAAATGTGGCAATTACTATTGCTATTTAAATATGTCAGGCTCATAGCTTGTAAGACATGAAAAATGCAGTTGCAAATTGAATATGCTTTTACATTTGAAATGTGTCACTGCGTGTTCGCAAAAAGCAAAAATGCTAATGGTAATGCAAGATTTGCAATTGCATTTGGATTGTATCCCAATTTATGCATTCACATTGAAAATGCAACAGAAAATACAATTTGTAATTACATTTGAAACTAGTCCAGAAAATCTGTCCATAGCTAATATTTATTTATTTACTACCTAATGAAAATACCAGAAATGTTAAACAACGTTCATAAAAACACTATTGCAAAACACATTAAAAAAGGAACAGAACGTAATGGGAGTTTTTGTTTCATTTGTTTTACCTTGCATGGTTTAAGCTGTTGGCTCCTGATCACAATTAACTATGAAACAATAACCCTCTCTAACCCTCAGGACCATGTCAGTGTTGGCTGGTCTGAATACAAAGCACTCTTCGCTCACCAAAAATGCTTGGAGGTCCCCAACCCCCTTGATGGAGGCGAGCGCGGTCAAGAGAGCTGTCTTACCAGACAGGAACTTAAGCTTGACTGACTCCAGCAGCTCAAATGGACCTCTCTAAAGTCCATCAAGGAGGACAGAGAGATCCCATGAGGGCACTAGAGGTGGCCTAGAAAGATTTAACCTCCTGGCACCTCTTAGGAACCTTACGTTGAGATCATGCTTTTCCAAAGACCAGCCATCAGCTGCATCGTGATGGGCTGCAACCGCTGCCACGTACACTTTCAATGTGGAAGCTGACAGCCTGCCGTTCAACTTATTTTCAGGTATGAAAGCACTACTGTAATTGTGCATCTTCGGGGGTCTTAACGAACAGACTCCACTTCAAGGTATAAGCTTGTAGAGGGAACTCTAGCCTGAGTGATCATGGTGCTGAAGGCAGCGATTGTGGCCATAGTTAGCAGAGAGGTAACGATCACACCCAAGAGGACACTGTTAAAACGGCATCTTTAAAAAGATGCCAAACGACCGTGTTCAGAAATCGCTCTTTTCAGTGAAACACCCAGATGAATCGCTGATGAACAGAGGCACCACTGATTGTGTTGTAAAGTCACCAGGAACTCTTCCTCGTTTGTAGCAGTGTGCTTTCACGTGGCAGTCATGCACAAACGCTCAGCTCTGAAGCAAAATCTGACGAGTGGTTACACCTGCGCCTATTTATACCCATGTGATGGGGATGGGTTCAGGATTAGTTAACCACTTGCCAAATTTCAATGGGGTTTTCTGTTAATCAGAGCTAATCAGGGCTCCAAGCAAGACCCCAGTCTTTCGCCAAAACATAACTCAATGAGGAGATGGCGATTTATTTAAAATATTATGAAAATTATATTTAAAATATTTGGCAATAAGAGATGCCAAAGGGTCCTGTCAATGTGTCGATATGTGACAAATTGGAAGTGAAATTGGAAGCAGTGTTATTTAGTATGAGAACAACTCACAATGACTAATTGCATTATCTGCAAAAAGCCCACAAGACCCTCCTCTCTCTCTCTCTCTCTCTCTCTCTCTCTCTCTCTGTCTCTTTCTCTCTCTCTTTCAAAACTCTATAAAACTTTAAAACATTTACTGAACAGCTTAAAAAACAGCACATTGAAATTTCACCTTCTATATTTAAATAAATATGCATGTAAAAGGAAATTTTCACCACTCAGGCACCTGTGCTTCCATGACACGGAAACTAGCAGACCTGGCAGAGATTGGTCAGACTGTACAAAGTGCTGTTGTTTGATCAAACAACCTCCCCGTCACAGGACATAGAAGCACACATCAGAACAGAGACAGAGAGATGAGCAATACATGTAAGTTTACCTTTGTTTCTTTATTGTGTTAGAGTCTTTAACTTAGTTGTTCAGTTAATTTATGTTTTGAATATTTGTGGACCCTTGTGGAGCTCGTACATGCTAAAGATAACTGAAGATATAAACTCTGATATAGCTGAAACCAAGTACAAATTGCTAAAAGTAAACAGCTTGAATACACATTCCCAAATCTAAGTGGAATTTGCATGTAAGTTTATTTTAAAGCTTACACATTAGCTAATAAAAACATAAAATTAAAAAATACTTGCTTAAATTTGGTGATTTAAAAAATAACCAGGAGAAGAAAATGAGGAAGAAGTGGAAAACAAAATGTAAGCATTGCTTGCCATGACAACACTTGGCACTGGACAGTTGCTAGGTTGTTCTAGGAGTTTTTACAAAAGAGCCAACACCCATGTCACCCAAAGCTTGTTGCTGAGATATGGCTTGTACGTGTTGCTATATGGTTGCAATAAACTTAGAATTTACTGTAAACTCTCTTTACAAATGTAACAAAACTAGAAAAATATTGATAATTTGCCATTTTTAGCTAAGGATCTCCTGATCATTTATGAGGCAGAGGCTGAGCAGTGGGCATCGTACCTGCGCTTCCATCTGGTAGGCCCCATTCCTGAGGCTGGCATCTGTTGTTATGATATTGCTTTGGTGACCAGTCGTCGGGATGACTTCCTGCGACTTGGTGGATACAAATGTAAGCTGCTTATCCTGTCGCGTGGCATGCTGGAGGGGCTATGCCAGCTCCGACGGTTCTTTCTGGCTCGTGTATTGCGGCCAGAGACCAGTGTGGTGATTCTCATGTGTGGAGTAGAAAGCCTGGATCCTCTACTAGAGCTACTTCCACTGAAGGGAGAGCAATGTCTACAAATTTCCTGCGAGCAGGAGCCTCAGGACTATCGACTGGCTATAGCAGAGATTGTACACAAAGGTAAGATTGTATGGAAGTTTTGGAATTGGAAAGAATATATATGTATATAAATAATTGTACCATTTATACATTTATACACTATATGTAATTTGTTTAATTTTTTTTTACTGCTTTTAGCAGTTACACAAAATATTTTTAGAGTGGAAAAAGGAAAAGCCACATGGTGCATTTTGTAATATATTTGATATTTTAAGGTTAAAACTATATTTAGGTAAATGTATAACAGGCAGTGTTTGTTCTGATTATAATTTTAGCTGAGGAAAAGGTTTTATAAATTTATATTTTAGACCCAACCAACAAAGGCCTTGACCAGTGGGAAATCCCTATAAACTTTCAAAGGATACTAGAATAAAGATATAACTTGGACATTCAAAAAAATGTTTTATTATGCATGAGACTGACCTGAAGAATAAAATAGTATAATTGTATTCACTCATTTGATCCCTCATTTGATAATATTCTAAGCCAGAGGTGTCTAAACTTGGTCCTGGAGGGCCAGTATCCTAGACCAGTGGCATTAAATAAAAAAGATGAATGACTTTTTAAAATAGAATTAAACTGTACATATGTTTTTGTGTTCTAAATTAGGTAACCAAACCTACTGGCTGAAAAAGTAGCTAAGATATTGTGTTTGCTTCTTATTTATGTATATGTGTCGTCGAGCTGGTGTTTAAGAGGAATATCACATTCATAGGCAAATGATATTGCTCTATTTCAGCACAGCTATGATTACAATACTGTGGCATCATGCTTACTGCTCAGTCATATAGTGTATTGTCCAAGAATGCTCAATTGCTGAATTGCAGGTCTATCCTTGTAGCATTAACCCCTCAACCTCACTTCCACTTGGTACATCACAATCTGAAGTTCTTTAGTGAATAGTCAGCTGGAAACTACACTAGACACAACAGTCAACTAGCCTCTTTTTTTCTCAAATTTGTGACAGATGAAGTTTTGGTGCCTTGGTGCTGTCGCCTCTGGCTTGCTTAGTTGGGGACATTTCTAGCTATTATTGTCAATTTGATTGCAAAGATCCTATTGAAACTGAGCTGATCTAAACAACAATGTCTCTGTATTCAATGATGAAATGCCTTTAGCTGAAGATTGAGCATTTAATCTTATCATTATACATTACTGACACTCTGTTCCCCACATTTGATAGTGTTCAGTGCTTCGACACAGTATGAATTGTTAAAAGCACTATAAAAATAAAGGTGATTGATCGATTAATACAGACAGTCCAGTGCTGTTTCATGTGCATATTTACTTCAGTCTAGCTAAACCAATTTAGACAAACTGTTTGACAAATTCTGAAATTTCAAACACTGAAAGTACTGGATTTAAACTACCTTTATGGCTATGAATTAGAGAGGGCATTACACACAGTTTGTTACCTGACGTATGGTGTCTACCTATTAGCAGTACATCATGAACCTGAGACAGTTTGTTGTTAATTTTGCAGCAGTTTTGCCACATGTTGCAATAAGGAAACTGTGTTCGGTATTACCATTTGTGGAAGAAGTGAGTGAAATAATAGTGTATCTGCTACAATAATTTGAAGACATGCTTTTATCAAACCAGGGTTTCACGTGTCGGATAAAATGTAGAGCCGAGTTTCACTCCATCACTCCAAAGCATACACAGCTACTTGAAACTTCATCTTAAAAATCAGCTATAAGAGTGGTTTGTTTGACCTGTAGTTTTACATACCATATTACTCTTCAAATATAGTCTTAATCATCAGATTATACTGACAGAGCTCAGTAACTAGGATAGTTTGATGCAATGAAAAGAGCTGCTTTGCTGATGGATGCTTCAGCACAGGGCAAACAATATGCAAATACATTCACTTCCTTGTGCGTCAAACTCAGTACTTATCACTGAATATGTAAATCTTGATAACCTCCTCTGGGAGTAATTCACCATACTGTGAAAACAGTCACTTTTGTCATGAGACAAAAGCTTTCTTTAGCAGTTTTTATTGCAACGTAGCAGACAGAAACATGGCTCTAAGTGCAGGAAATTAATAAATGACACCAAACAACATCAAACAAGAGCACACATAAGCAACGTGTAACATAAGCTTTTAGATTCATTTGTACATAACAGCAGATCTATTACCAGATGGCTCTGAAAAAAAGACAAGTGATATTTATCTAAATGTAAGCCCTAATAAACATATTAAATGTATTTTATTTGACAGTAAAAAGGGAATTTCACAATATACCTGCAGGTTTTCAGTGGTTAGTGAATCAGGTGTTATTTTGTGGATTTTACAGCTTACTCAACACACAACATTCAGAATTTAAAAATCATAAAGAAACAAAAAACACAACTGATAGGAAACGCCTCAGTTACATATGCAACCCTTGTTCCCTGATGAAGAGAAAGGAGACACTATGTTGTGACGACATATTGGGGTCTTGCTTGAAACCCTTATTAGCTATGATTAACTGAAAACGCTGAAAAACTGAAAAAGTGGTAAACTAATCCTGACACTCCCCATCACATGGGTATAAATAGGTGACAGGTATAACCACTCGTCAGGTTTTGCTGAGGAGCCCAGGTCCCTGGTCCCCCCAGTGATGGTTCAAAGTTGTGGCAAGGGGACATAACATCTCCGCTCCCTCAATCAGGGAATAAGGGTTACATACATAACCGAGACGTTCCCTGTCTGTAAGTCACTACAAATTATGTTGTGACAACAGACTGGGGTCCATATGCAAAACCATATGCAACACAACCTGAACCACGTCACAACCAACAGGACTACAATTGCTGACAGGTCACAGTGTGTCAGGTAAATGCTATGCAAGGTTATAAACTTTCCAATGCCCCAGAGCAAATTCATTTACCTTGGCACCCACAGGGACCAACAATGAGTACATTGTTGCTGGAGAGGCTAAACCGTTGTTTCTAAGAAATAGATTCTTAAGGGAAGGGATTTCGACCAAGAGATGCTTTAATTTCCCTATTTGTTACAGTTTGGCAGAAGGGCTAAGCAAACCTTCCAGAGAAGGATGCTACAGAGACCACATCCTACACAAAGGAAGGTAATATGTGGAGACACCCATGGACTGACCCAGCTAGGGCAGTGCAACATGCGATATAGGTCTCTGCGTCAGGTCCTGCTTAAGGAAGGGGAGAAGTGACTGACAGTGGAGACAGAAGATCTGCCAAGGGAAGACACAAGTTCACCTGTAAAGAAATCTTACCATGGAATTGCACATATGGGATGGTGACCATATGGCCACCTAGCCCAACCCACAGCTCTTACAGGACACAGCAGCGTCAAAGCTGGGTCTGCATCCTCCGGGGCAGTGCTTGCAGGTTTACCATTTGATTGGAGAAAGGCGTAGTTGGAACCTTCAGCATGTATCCAGGCCAGGGTCTCAAGACGACGTGAGAGTAGGCCGGCCCGAACAGAAGGCACTCTTTGCTGACTGAAAATGCTTGGAGGTCCCCAACCCTCTTGTTGGAAGTGAGCACCGTTATGGAGCACTGCCTTAGCAAATAGGAACTTAAGTTCGACTGACTCAAGCGGCTCAAAGGGATCCCCCTAAAGGCCAGCCAGGACAACAGAGAGATCCCAGAAAGGGCACTAGGGGTTACCTAGAAGGATTTAGCCTTCTGGCACCCCTCAGGAACCTTACAACGAGATTGTGCTTTCACCAGCCGTCTACTGCATCGTTATGTGCTGCAATAGCAGCCACATACACTTTCAGAGTGGAGGGTGACAACATACACTTCAACTTCTCTTGGAGAAAAAAAGAAAGCACTACTGCAATTGAGCATCTTTGGGGGTCCTCTCAGCGAACAGACTCCACTTCAGTGTGTAGGTGTGCCTTGTAGAAGGAGGCCTAGCCTGAGTGATAGTGTCCATAAGTTGGGATGCGGGTCCAAAAGGTGCCATACCCCTGGCTGGAACTGTTGCAAGGCTAGATGAATGGCCAGCAGCTCTAGGCAGTCAATGTGCCAAAGTAGTTGAGGCCCTGTCCAGAGCCCTGAGGCTGCCTGCCCATTGCATGTGGTACCCCAACCCGAGGGGGAGGCATTTGTTGTGACAACAACATGCCTGGCACCCCGGCCCATAGAAAGGCAAGGTCTAACCATGCGTTGAAGGTTTGGCGACAGCTTGGAGTGATGTTCACATGGAGTGTCCCACAGCACTCTGCCCGTCTTGAGACTCGAAAGTGAAGCTAGTGCTGGAGTGGTCTCATATGGAGTAATCCGAGTGGCGTGACAGCGATTGTGGATGACATATGCCCCAGGAGCCTCGAGAATCAAGACACGGAAGCACACGTCCTTCAGGTCTACCGCTGCAAACCAATCCTGTGGCTGAACACATTTGATAATGTGTTTTTGCGTTAACATTTTGAACAGGAGCTTGTGAAGAACCCGATTCTAAGCATGCAGGTCCACCTCTTTCTTGGAGCATCATCATCGTCTCGGCTGGAGGGACTGGCTCGATTGCATCCTTTGCCAGGAGGACAGCAATCTCCTTGCGCAAGACAGAAGCATCTTGGACCACCACAGAAGTCTTGAGAACGCCACTGAACTTGGGGGTGGTTGGGCAATGCATCCCATTTCCGTGTTTTCCTGGCCGCTGTCAATCAGGACCACTGTGGGTGGCAGCAAAGGGGTAGCTGTAACCAATTTTAACACTATAAAAGTGAATTACAGTATAATAATAGCCTTTACTAGTAATAGACCCTGGACCAGAATCAGAAGATACCAAATTCGACGGAGCCACGATATTGAAAAATGAGACGGACACAAGAGTACAGTTGAGTAGCCACTCTTATATTGTTTACACAGTTGACCTGTTTGTACAAAATGTGAAATAAACCCCAAAAGTTACAAAAATAAAAGTAGTAGTGTGCACACTAGAAAATAAAAGAATGTCCGTTGGGCCCTTAAACAAAAATAAAAAAAATTGGTTCCAGTGCATTTGCTGTAGAGGTTGTGCAGTTCACCTTGCTCCAAAGATACTTGTAAAGTAAATATTATGTGCAGGTGGATAGGGAAATCGGTGCTGGACTTTCCTCAGTGGACTTGGCTCGCCATCAGAATCACTGGAGATGTTGGTTCTGGACAACATCCGTCCTACAAAAAAAACCTGACCTGCAGACCGGGTCAGAAAATTTACATTCAATACCATTCATTCTCAGATGCATCAATCAGGATATAAAATGTCAAAAAACACAACCCTTTACATGTAACTTTGACATAAATCTTTGTCTCTATTCAAATATCAAATCTTCTGTCTTTCCGTTGTACAACATTCAGTCTTAAGTATATAAATTCTGAGAACTTAACATTAAAGTGCTCACACATTTACCTGCTGTTCATATGAACAGTATTTTAATCCTACTTATGATAAATAACCAATAACATTCAAAATATAATTTATCATAACATCAAAACCATATGCAAATAACAGAACAGTACCCATTCTGAGTTCAGGGTTAGAGGTATTACAGAAATGTGCTTCATTTACTCTAACACTATAGGCCTATTCATGAAAGAGAAATGCACAAAAAAATTACCCTCTAGTTACTTTAAACTCAGTAGAGCAGCAAGAATGTATTAAAGTAAATCGCATAGTGCTAGTAAAACATTTTGCATTCATCACAATTTAAATTGGCATTAAGAACTAAATACTTCCCTTTCTTATTGTATACACATACATCAGCATAAACTGATAACCACATTGTAAATATATTCAAAACGTCGCACCATAATGCACTTCAGTTTACTTATTACATTAATATCATCACTGGTTCCCTTCAACACACGGAAAACAAGGGATAATAGCACCTAAAATGCAACAGCTAAAATGGCGTATATCTCACCGTTGCTCCGGGTATATCAAGGTGTAACACGACGATGATGGACCTCGTGGCAACTTCCCAGACAAAAGGGCGAGTGGTTAGCCGACGTAACTTCGTTCTATAACACGACTCCGGATCTTCGGCGAAGTGTGCTCCGACTCTTTTTCCTTTTAGACAAACCTCCAAAATTTTGTCCTGGTTTTGACTCCTTGCTAACACACAGCTACCCCCGTCTCTCTCGCTATGATTTTAGAAAAAAACCGGAAGAAGCTGCACCCGCGCCTCGTCTCTGTGTCGACACGCTGAACGTGACTTGCGTAACCTCTGATTGGCTGCTGAGGCTACCTACACCCACGTGGGAATATGTAAACTGTGTGATGCATACAATTGCGATAAGAGAACTAAAAAATCCGCTGATGTGAACAATTAAAGATACAGAAAATAAACAGTCTCTCTCTTTTTTTTTTCCTTTTTAGTGAACTCAATTATAATATTAATGGGTCTGTTATACCTGGTTACATAGCGTTTTGCATGCACAGATGCACTGCAACTGCACTCTACACCTGGGTAATGTCAGCGTACCCGTAGCCACCCCAGCATTGAGGGTAGTGAGGATGGGGGAGGCAGACAAGCAGCTTCTGGCCGAAAAAGTGGCCATCCACAAGCTCATCAACTCCTATATGTACCTCTGTGAATAGAAAAGAACCAGGGCCAGTTGCGCTCATACAAATGTAGTGTCTGCTTAAGATCTAGATGTTCATTTAGATATTGTCTCATAAAGACCATTTTTACCTTTTGACATTTGCATATAAATTGCAGACCTGGACCTCAATTGTAAATTTTTGTAGGTGTTAAATTGCCCATGATTCCCCCGATTATCATTGTTACAATCCTTGGCATCATTACTTTTGTATATTCTGCTTTGCGTATTTAAGTGTATATGTATGCAGGGATTGGCTGCTCATCAAGGAACGTGATTGATGAATTCTGATGTGGGCGTCTTTAAAAGGGCGGCACTCCCAAAATATGGCGAGATATACAATATTCCCTGGAGCGTAGGAGAGGCCTGCCCTTTATTTTTGATATGATTTTACGATGTGTTTTTGCCTAGGGAGTTAGAGAAGTTAATTTGTATTTTCTTTTCTTTATCATTAAGTAATTTATATATATATATATATATATATATATATATATATATATATATATATATATATATATATATATATATATATATATTGATTTATATATATGTGTTTTTTATATAGGTGTTTAGAGAAGTTAATTTGTATTTAATTTTCTTTGCTTTATCTTTATCATTAAGTAATTATATATATATATATATATATATATATATATATATATATATATATATATATATATATATATATATATATATATATATATATATATATATATATATAATCCTTTTGGTTTGTTATTTTGGCCTTGGTCCTCTCCCAAACGGTGGGTGTGCAGGGGACTATCAAAAGGCCCTAACAAGACTATTCAGTGCTCAAAAATCTTCTTTTCTACAAACTTTATTCTACAAACTCAACTCTTGAGTTCAACCTTCTGGTGGTTTCATTCAAATAACTTTGTCTTCTTGCTGTGGACTTTCCTAACTTAAGAGGAACCAGAGGAAAACCTCCAGCCCACACCTAAAGAAATCAGCCCCATCAAAACTTGATCCTCAGAGGACAATCGCCCATCCCCCGATGCTGCTATCGACATCTGATCCTATTAGTGCACCAAATGATGAATGAATGCTGTGCATATCATAAGAAAGTGCAGAAAAATCATCAGGAAACCACAGTACAGCTACTGGAGGAGGAGTGAAAGGTCTGCAAGGACTGGCCCAGCAGAAGTGCTCTCACTGTAACTCTCAGATCGCCTTGGAAGCAAAAAAGTGCGAGTAGTGAAAGAGGGAGCCCCTCCCATCCCTACACGCTCGTAACAAATTACCGCCATACAAACAGTTTCTTTTCCAGCTTTCTGTTTTAATGAATTCGCCAGTACAACCAACATGCAGCACTAGCTCCAAAGCAAAATCTGACGAATGGGTACATCTGTTGCCTATTTATACCCGTGTAATGGGGAGTGCCTCAGGATTAGTTAACCACTTGCCAAATTTCATTGGTGTTTTCTCTTAATAAGAGCTAATAAGGGCCCCAAAATGTGCCAAGTGCCTACACTAGATGAAGTGAAATGAAGTGACCTTTAAAAATCATTTTTAATTTTTTTTCATAATTTAAAAGGTTTTAGTAGATAAAAAAAAAACATTCAAAGTGAAAATAATGTGTAAAAGTGCATGTAGCATTTAAAGACCCTTTTAAAACACCTTTAAGGGCATTAATGTCACACAGTCTGTCATCATCCTGCAGTATGTTTGTCATTAAGTAACTGCATGCAATGCAAAAAAATTCGGTGCAGGAGGCCTTCTAGGTTTGCATGAACTTCTTGTGTCTATGCGTTTTTTTCATGTATGTAGCAATAACAACATAAATATTAATAAAAAGTAAGAGTATGTTTTACAAGAAATACGTCATCAGTGAGAGAATTTATATAGCAGAATGAAATAATTCCTTTGTGTATTATGTGTTAATATTTTTACAGTTGCATTCTGAATTCATTGTTGTAGTTGTGTAAGTGCCCCTATATGGGGTTATGAAAGGTTCATACAGTATTTTGGTTATGGGAGTCCCCAACAACAGGTTGACATGCATGTGAGGTCAAAAAACACTTTTGTTTTCTTAAATATGCATTGTAACTTATTTCCCAAACGATTCATGGAACAATAACTTTTTCCAAACCCCTGATTGGTTCATTTCATCATGCCTGTAATGCCTGACAAAGCAACATTGAGTGCATTGGTGTTCAGCCAGCATAGAGAAAGCAGCTATTTTTACTTTTTATGAATTCACATTTTTATTCAGACCAACACGAAAGTCAACCAATGGTTTTACACAGCAAACACGTAGAGTTGTAGAAGTAATATGGTATATATGTTGTGAGGAACACAACACAAGGGGTAATCTTGTCATTATTCAGAATCTTGTCATTTGGAAAAAATAAGTTTTCATTCACTTGTTACACTGTGTTACACACTGCATGAAAGGTAATTTTCAAAAATCTCCACTTTAATAGCACCCTTTGGTTTTAGTAGTAAAGTATGTTTAGAGAAACAGAAATTAATTTCATAACCTGCCACTAAATGTCTGTCAGGCCAGATATGTCAGACCTATCTGTGTGAGCATCTACAATTCCTTATGAGCTGTAGTTCAGTAAAACAGTGTGTTTCTCCAGGTGGACAGGCATCTGCAGCGGATGGAATAACATTCCAGGAGTTGAAAATACAGAAGAAACTGTCCAGTGGTGCTCTTGTCACAAATCAGTCTTTACTGGTTCTACCCAGCCGTGTACCATGTGAGGTGAGACACACAAAAGTGTCTTTTTATAATGTGCAAAGTGTCAATTCTATATAAACTGAAAAAGTGTTTTTTTTCTGTTACTTAAAAGGACACTTCACCCAAAAATGAAAATAATTGTAATCACATACTCACACATGCATCACGTTCCAAACCCATTCGTTTTTAGAATTAAACTTGAAATATCTATCACCCCACCTAAAGCCGATGCATCTGTGTATACAAAACCTAAAACCTAGAAACTTTGTCAGAAATTTATTAGAAGTTTGATTGGAATGGTTTTTAAGGAACAGGTATGAAAGTTTCATAAAAAATACCTTCAATATCTATTCAAAATATATTTTTCAATGTGTTTAACAGACAATAATTACTCTTTTTGTGAAAAACGCCATTACAGCAACAACAGAATGATGGGTGTCTTAATCGCATGTCAATCCAGGATGATTCTGAAAAGAAAACTCTTCTGTTGCTATTGTAACAAACACAACTTTTCATGCATATCTGATTGAAAGATAACACTCATATTTCAGTGTTGTTGTTTTACTTGCCAGATGTTTCAGCTTAAAAGTATTAAGTTAAATTTAAAGACTGTCCACAACCGTTGTGACACTGTTCCAAATCCTGCCCCACCGCTCAAAATTTTTTTCATAAAATCACATTATATTTGTCGCAAATTATTGGAATGTACATAATGACTTCATCCTAGGCTTTAAGATAGTGTGTTGTGCATGTTTCAGCACAATGTTTATCTTTCTTTCAGTATACTTTTTATAGACAGCTAATAATAGCCATAGATTGTACTTTCTCTTTCCATTTTTTCCATTTCTAACTTTTTTTTCTCAAATGAATTTTTCTATGAACCGTTTTAACTGTTGTCTTCTACTGGGTTCAATACATGTGAGCTGTAGATGCAGCTTTCTTCTCCGGTGTGTGACAGGTTCTCACTCCACCCATCATGCATCCTTGAAAGTAGACTATTTTCTAACACATTTATCAATTTTTTTATATTGTCTAATATGACATATTTCAAATGTGCTTGAAAGTACAAAAACATATAGTATACAGTATATGCAATATTTAATTGTTTTGACCAAAATTATTGCTAGGGACAATTTGGTACTTGCTGGATATTGATAGGGGCCTATCAATATCTGATTACATAACTTGCATTACATTGCAGTTCTCCTAACTCTCACTATAGTATTAGAGGACTGGTAGACTGGTACAGTTAGAATCAGTTGACATATTCTTAAAATGTTACATATAGTAAGTAGAAAGTCTGTTGGGAATTCATCACAATTTTATTTTGGGGGTGAACTATCCCTTTAAGCATTTATCAGGCAACCACAATAAAATGTCACTAGCAGAATTTTATATACATTTTATACACATTTATATATGAAAATGTATATACATTTCATATACATTTCTATATACCTTACAATCCATTCACAGTCTGTCAGGGGCATACAGAGATGGTACTTTTAAATTTCAACTGGGCCAGAATTCAAAGAGCACTGTTAGTTAGAACTTAACACTGGCATCTAACTGAGCTATAGCTCTTCATAGTGTATAAGCTGGACTAAATATTGCCATGCTGTGTGTCTTTACAGAATCCAAAGGAGATCTTCATTATTCTGCAGGAGGCAATGGCCAGCAAAGAAGCAGAGGTGGAGTTCAGTGGGAATAAGCAGAGAGTGAGAGTGAAGCCTGTAAATTGGAATGAGAGCACACTGAAAGTCGCTGTACCTGGTAAAGATAGTTCAATTCATCCTGCATGTAAGAAAGCATTTGTAAGCGAAGAGCTGCTTTGTAAAGCTACAGCTGTTATTGGGGAAACTCAATTTCTCATGCTTAAAGCACCTCATACAGGCACAGAATGAATTAGCAAATTTATGGAGCAAACATATTTAGCTTGTTCTCAAACCCAAAAAAAAAAACAACAACTCTAGAAGGACTTAGCTGCTGTTACTGATTCTGTTATGATGTTTACTGAGGGGTTGTCTATAAAACAGTATGTTTTTTTTATACTTTGTTACATTTGGTAAACTATATTCCTGTAAGAAATTGACATATATTATCCATAAAATTATTGTTCAGTGGCAATATAATCTGTGTTTGCAGATTTTACTGCTGGAGATGTGATTGTAACACTTTACAGTAAAGGCCTTGTGAAAGGCAATGCCTGCTTACAATACTACACCATCATGGAAGATATTGTCCACTCCCTTCAGCAGGCTGTAGATCCTGTGAAGTTTATGTGCCAGGTAAGCACATCTTTGTTTGAGTTTCAACCCACAACCAACAAATGTCTTCAAACTAAAATTTCAGTTTATGCCCTAAAATATGCAAACATTTCTGCCTTTTAAATGTGAATTTGATGTGATCTTTATACAAACATAAAAAACACATAGAACATAACATTTAGAATATTTTAACAAACAATATTCAGTCAATTTATCAATTCACTTTACAAATTAGCTTCCACAAATTCACTGAATTTGAATTTCACAAACGTGGCAATCCAGCATTGCACATCTGGTAGCTACAGGATTATTAGTAGTAGAATACTGCTGCATCATCTCCATCTGCTGCTCCAGCAGGTGGTGCAAACCAGTGTTGATGCACAACAAAGCAACAGGTAGAGCAAGTGATTTCTTCGAAAAAACTAAAATGGAGCAAGTAGACATTATGATTACCAGGATCGTGATTGTGTTCATCACTGATGATTGTTCCCTGAGTAGCCTACACTGTAAAGAGGTTTAATGTGTTTAATTTAATTTCATTTAATTTACAGTGCAATAATGTCTTTACTGTATTTGTATTTACAGTATTATTACCATATTTTGATTTAAAGGGTTTATAGAGTTTATTTTCAACTCAACATTTTTATCTGTAACAAAACAATCCAGTTGTGGTACAGCACTGTAAACCACCATGCCTCCCCAAAAATCTCAATAACTCATGAGCTTTAGTTCTGATAGTATTATTTTTTATTGTTGAACATTTCCTTTTTAAAAACTTCACTAGCTGAAAAGAAGGGCATCACCGCATTCCTCTGGGGACTTTCCATCATATCAAAACATACATATACTGAAAAGCAAAAGTACCTGCAAGTATACTACCAGTCTAACGTTTTTGAACAGTAAGATGTTTAAGAAGTCTCTTCTGGTAACCAAGCCTACATTAGTTTGATCCAGAATACAGCAAAAGCAGTAATATTGTGACTCAAAATGAAAAATGTACTTTTTGCTTGTATTGTATTGTAAAATTGGATTTTGTGATATACTTTGGATCAAATAAATGCATACTTGGTAATCAGAAGAGACTTCTTTCAAAAAAAAATGTTCAATAGCTTTTGACAGGTATTGTAAATAAAATACAGCAAATATGAGTTTGTGGTCAGTAATTGATTCAAAACTGCAGATTTGGTTGCATAATCAATGTAACACAGCCTCAAATTAGAAATATGATCACATACCCTACAAAAACCGATAACAGCTGTGGTTAAACACGGTAATAAATAGACAGATAGACACGGTGAGTTTGTCCTTACTATAATTTACATGTTAGATGTGATTCACCTCATAGTAATAATCCTGTCGGATCCTTGGAGTGCGTGTACAGGTTGGCTGATCTGGTTTTGTCTGTTAAGGGTGTTGTATGTAGGCTTGACATTGAGTGGTTGAACTACGTATTGCAGTCCAAATTCAAAATATCAGAGACGTTTTTTTTTTTTTTTTTACGCATATGCAGGTTGCCAGATTCCTGCTCAGACCCCTTTATGACTGTGAAGATGTGACATCACAATTTTACGGAAGTCACAATGGCTCGTGAAAAATCACAGCTACTTTATGCAGCTGTGTGCAGTTTACTGTGATTTGAAAAATCCAGCAATGTTTACAGCTTTGCCAGTCTATCATAATTAGCTGAAGTTAATGGCTAATCTATGCTTTAGATGTGTCAGCTCGGTGTTCAGTGCATCTATATTGTGTTTAAGCCACCTAATGTCTTCTCTGTTATTTCATGGTAGTTGTGGGACTGTGCTTGAAGTGTTCAACTATTTATAGTAATTATTCTTTGTATAACATGTGCCACACAAACAATATGCTGAAATAGTAAACTTCTTTAGCAGCAATCATATTCTGCTGAGAACAAGAAACCACCATAATGTTTCTTATGCTTTGAAGGCTTTTCAGGTTTCTTCTTTGGAGAAGCTGGATCAAACTCTGGCTTCCTGTTTAATGCAGAAAATGCCGACAGGAGGTTTCCAGGGCTTGCAGCGTGATCTGTCTCCTACTGGAGGTAAGGATTTCTCTAGTTCTGAAAAGCTCTTTTAACCCATTTTAGGTCCACTGTTTTCAGATCGCCAAATCCATAGCAGCACAAAAAAGCTAATGCTGTCAGCACTTTACAGACTGTTAGACACATAAATTATAAATTATAAGTTGCCTCATCCAACAGAAGTGCATTACTGTGCACTTATTCCTTTGAGTATTTTCCTGCCCACTTATACATATACAGTATTACCCTGATCCACTTTCAATAGCTCCTAAAATGTAATAAAAAACTGACCCATTCGCTTTATCTAGATATATCATACTGGCCTTATTGTGCATGATTATTTGATGCATGTTATTAAAAAAATAGTAATAATAATAATAATAATAATAATAATAAAACTTCCCTTTTACCAAAAAAGTCACCCCTTTCTCGCTGATATCACAAATTCATGTTGCTACACATTTTAAACCCTTCCCTGCAACTGTCACGAATGAGCGGTCTGAGGCGTGCGGATCCATGTGCAGGCTTTTATTAAACAAAGGCATGGTCATAACAGGCAGGCGTCAAACAGGGCTAACAGATATATAGGAGGCGAGGCAATAACGAAATCCAGAGACAGGCAGAAGGTCAGGTCAGGCGGCAAACGATCAGAGAATCAGAGAACAGACAGGGTCAAAACCAGAAACTATAATCCACGAACGATCTAACTATAAGACAGGCGAAACAATGCAACCTGCAGGTGAGTGGCTTGCTGCAGTCTTTATAGTCCAGGAACAGGAAGTTAACGCAGAGGGAGTGGATGCAGATCACCCAGAGGTCAGGGCTCCCTCTGCTGGCTTGGTGACAGCAACCAACTGTATATATTTTGAATGTTACATGGAATTGTAATTACCTAGTCAGTTTCTGATGGATAAAATCAAGTCCCATCCTACTGTTATAGCTATTCATATTCTGTTGTGTTAAGAAACTGTTTTTTTGACTTAGGTTATTATAATGTGCACCATATTTACTGATTATGTTAATAAACTCTCTCTAGTTTGGTCCATTACCCTGTATTCATCCAATCCTCTGTTTGCTGTTTCAGATTTTATGCTGTGTTTTTGTATCTTCACATCCAATTGGATTATTGCATTTTTTTGATTAAGCATTTTTCTCATTATTCTTAAAGTGATGAGGGATATTGACATGTTCCCATCCTTTCTTTGCCTAATGTGTCCCAGTTCTTGCAACAATTATCATTCTTATTTGGTTTACAATTATTATTATTGTTTTCTTTATTTTCTAATTTTCTATAATCTCATTTGGTTTTACATGCCTATTCAAAAACATTACTGTTGCATGGTGTTTAAGACACCTGTTCCCTGGGTTGAAGTACAGATGGAGATATTAAGATCATGAAGCAAGCTAACTTTTCCCATTGTATTAAATGAATGCAAAGTCAACTCATTTAAATTGACCTCTATAAGATCTATACTGTAAAACATGAAAACTTACTTTGGTGCTGTATTCTAAGAAATAAATTTCCTTGTAAATAAAGCAAAGATTTCTACTTTCTACTCAAATTTAATAAAAAAAAACAACAACACATATTTTTAAAGTTTTTTAAAAATTTTTGCTATTTGTCTTCTCTTTTGCAGAATGTCACTCAGAGGACATTCCTACTCTCCTGCATTTTGCGGTCCAGCATGGATTGCGAGATCTGGCCAGTGCTTTGCTGCAGTGTCCTGGATCCCAGCAGGCACTTAAGATCCACAACCGCCTTGGACACACACCACTGGATCTTGCACACGTACATGGACACAACGAGCTCTACATCCTCCTACAAGAGTCACTGGTGAGTGAAAGTTCTGAAACATAATTATTTCATACACAGTCTCCATTAAAAAGCGTTATCTAGATATCAAACTGACCCATACAATTAGAAACAACACTGGAGGGTAAAGGTCAATAAAACACACCAGCTTCAGTTATATATGAAAAAGTGTTGGCCCCCTTTCTGATTTTTGTTGCATGTTTGTCACGCTTTTAATATTTAAATTTGTTTGATGATCTGAAACATTCATTAAAGATAACTCAAGTAAACATAACATGCAGTTCTAAAATTAAGGTTTTTATTATAAAGTGAAAACAAAATCCAAAACCACATGGCCCTGTGTGAAAAAGTGCTTGCCCCCTAAACCTAGTAACTGTTTGGGCCACCCTTAGCAGCAACAGCTGCAATGCAATCAAACATTTGCAATAAATTGCAATGAATCTGTTACAGCACTGTGGTGGAATTTTGGCCCACTCATCTTTGTGGAATTGTTGTAATTCAGCCACATTGGAGGGTTTTCGAGCATGAACATAACATCTCAATAACATTCAGGTCATTTCAGGACTTTGACTAGGCCACTCCAAAGTCTTCATTTTGACTTTCTTGAGCCATTCAGAGGTGTTTTGGATCATTGTCCTGCTGCAGAACCCAAGTTTGCTTCAGCTTGAGGCCACAAACAGAAAGCCGGACATTGTCCACTAAATGATGTGTTACTTTTGGACCCACACACCTTCTAAAAAGTTCAACTTGTCTCTTCAAGTATTTTCCCAAAAGTCTCAGGGATCATCAAGATGTTTTCTAGCAAAACTCAGATGAGCCATTATGTTCTTTTAGCTCAGCAGCTTTTTGTTTTAGAACTCTGATTGTAGATGTGTAGATTGTAGATTGAGATGTGGCAGTAATCAGGTCTGGATTTGGATAGAGAAATTGAACTTAGGTGTGATTATACCACAGGGTCACATGGTTTCTGTTTGTTTGGGGTACATTTGAACTCAGCCAAAATGCATACGAAATATTAAAAATACTACTACGAAATACTAATACTAAAATACTACCTCTGCAAATACAAAATTTATAGAAATGTTCATCTATAAAGTATTTACTAATCAAATAAGTATAGAACATAAACATTAAAATTACTGCCTGACAAATTAAACAAAAGAAATTAACATTTAAGATCTGGCAGGTTAGCCATGCTGTTACAAGTAAACCAGATGGAGGACTCCAGAAATAAGGGTCAGTGAGGTTCAAGGACATTTCTTGTTTTTCTCCTTTTATTCCACCTGCCCATTCAAGTTGACCACATATTGGTGAAAGTATGCATGTGGAGAACATATTGTAAAGCAAGTTACCCTCTAAGATTACAATCCATATTTGATTACTATTACTATCTACATTATCTATTATCTCTCCTGTACTAAAACCTCTCCAAAAGATGTTTGATGGACAAAAAAACAAAAAGAAACCCAGTGCATGCAGCATTAGTTATTTCATGCCCGTCTGCTCTGAATCTTGTAGTGGGAGGGACTCTTCAGTTAAAACGGTCAGAGGGGGGTTTTGTTAACTCTTAGTTTCACTTCACTAATGTTTTTTCCCCCCTCCATTGCTATGCTAATATGCATGTTTATGTTCAACAATCTATTTATGACTGAGATGAAAGAAAGAAGGAATATACTGGCATAGAGTGTTTAGTTTCTAATGTCACACAATCCTCATTTAATATGTATCCTAATGTGTATCTAGTAATCCATTAGCCGAGCTCAGAGGCCATTTTTTTATGGGCTGTCTTATTACATAATCCCATTAATACCAGACAACAATACGTTACACAACACATATAGGCAAATCCACTATTACTGCCATATTAATGAGATGATCAGTGTCTAAAGCACAGTGCAAATCCCTTCTGATTCCATAACCGGTATTAAATTCAAAATACAAAATACAAATGATAACAATAATGAGGAATTTGTAAAGGTTGGTGCTGATGGAGAGAAAATGTATCAGATTAGCATGTGAAGGATCATGTGACATAGAAGACTACAGTAATGGCTGCCTAAAATCAGCTTTGCTATCACAGCAAAAAAAGAGATATATGCTGTGCTGTCAAATGATTACTCACATTCAAAATAATGAAAAATAGTTTACATTGTGTGTACAATGTGTATATTTTTTATGTATGTATAAACACATGTGTACAAGTGTACAAACACATGCATGTATATATTTAAGAAATAATGTTTTTGTTCAATATATCTATATATAATATTAAATGCAAAAATCTAAATATTTAAATACATGAAAATATGTTCACTGTGTGTATCATTCTACATATATATATATATATATATATATATATATATATATATATATATATATATATATATATGTGTGTGTGTGTGTGTGTGTGTGTGTGTGTGTGTGTGTGTGTGTGTGTGTGTGTGTATAAGTAAACAAACTTTTTTATTTAGCATGAATTAACTGTTTGATAGCTCTGTATACATATATAGTAACTGGATACTGTGTTGTGGATGATGATAGTATGCTAATTTAGTTACTGCTTTGACATGACATGACATGACATCACCCCAAGATTCATGACCTGATTTTTAGAGTCAAGAAGTAAAGAAAGTTTTGGCACATCCAACTGTTAATTTCATCAATGCATTTGTAGAGGGAGTCAATAGGACTATAGTCATTTGGAGAGAAGGCTAGGTAGATCTGGTTATCATCAGCATGGCTGGGATAGAATATTTGGTTCTTTCCCATTGTTTGACTTAGTGGGAGCATATACAGGCTAAACAAGAGCTGTGCACGAATTAAGCATTTACAGTGTTTACAGTACAAGAATGTCTTTACTCTATTTGTATTTGGAGTATTATTACTACCGTATTTTGATTTACAGTATCAGTACTATAGAGTTTTTTTATTTAATTTAAACATTTTTACCTGTACCAACATTCTCATTCTCACATACTCATAAGCTTTAGTTCTGATAATATTCTTTTATTGTTGTATAACACTGGTCCCGAAAGAGAGGCCATGGAGTATATGAAGGAGGCTCTATGACAAGGGTTCATCCAGCCGTCCACTTCACCTGCCGCATCTACTGTTCTAAAGTAACAATTTTAAATATAATGGTGATTTACCTTCTTTTTGATTTACCTTATATAAGCTATTACTTTTCAAATTTGTTAAACAGTGACTTCAATACATAAACCATTTATTAAATACTATAAAACACATATCTGTTAACAGCATTCAGATAGAATGTTGTCAGGAATTTCACCACTTGTAAATTACCATCAGGTTCTCAAACAATTTTCGTTTATTCCAACAAATTCTTACAAACAGAAACATAGTTATAAAGAACCTGAAAATATATTAAAATCTGGCACACATATAGTTCATGCAATGATCTAATGCATTCAGCACACTTTAAAACAATTAATTTTTAACTTGCTGATACTTGACAGCGGTCGAGAGGGAGGACAATAATTATTATTCACCACAGTAACATACTGGGATCAGAGAAAATTGACATCCTTACTCTACAGTTTTTGTTCTGTTACAACTATTGCATACAACTATTACAGTTATTACAGCAACTTTTCTAACTACACCAAATTACACCAAAAGCTGCGCATTTAACAACACATGCACAGATACACAGATACACAGATACGTGACAGTGATTAAACAATGATTAGTCAGCTAAATGACTTTCAGTTGATAAGTCATTATTTAAATCAATATTTTTATTTTATCCACAGTAACACTTGCATATCGCTGTTTTAGGGTATAAAAACACTTCAGAGAAAAGGATGACTTGTTAAGTGAGACAACTTTTATTTCAACAATATATTGTTAAGTATACATTCATACATTGAAGTAGTAAAGAAAATGATTGTTACCAACAAACACTAGTAATGACATTACAGTTGGTCTAGCCAAAAGTGTTTTTGTGTTTTAGTTTGTCCTTGCTTTAGCTACTTTTTCAGTTTTGCGGTAAGCTGGTCAGTTGTTTTTATTTTTATATCTGCAACAGACTCCACCGTTTAAAACTGTTGTGTTAGACTATCTTACGCTGTTTTTTTAACAGATGAATCTTGTATTATATTTTTTGTTTTTCTGTTTATTTAACTCTAACGTACTGGCTAACATAGATTCGGTCAGGTATCTTATCAGTTTAAAAAATGTAGATGATACTTTTGCTTTAGATGCATCAATCATTTTCATAAATTTGGTTAACAACATTTAAACACACACCTAAACAGACAATAATTCTATCCAACATATGTTTAATGCTTTATTTTCTTAGTGGAAAAACCTTAATAAAATCTTCCCTTCATTCCCTGTTTAACAATTAATACACCGTTTCACATTTTAAAGTTTAAAGCATATACACACAAAAACAAATTCCCAAACAGTCATAAATTCCAAGTAAATAAACACCTGGTATCTTAGATGAGTGGGGGTGTACATGAACAGGTGTTCAGACCAGATGTACAAACAGGTGTCTAGTTATGGGACGGGAGAGAGAGCTGGATGTGGAATTTTTATGGTATGGCCATAAATCTAATTTTAGACACAAAGGACGTTACTCTCTCTTTTAGTGAATCAATGATTCTTGGTGTTAATTTTGTAATGAAACATTGCTGTGAAGAGAAGCCCAACGTAGCTTTGTTTGGAGCTGTTTTTGTGAAATGGGGCAAAAAGAAAATATTTTCTTAGCAAATTAAATCACTTATTTTAATATTAACTGTTATTAACTTCTTGTAAATGTCAATGAAAAAATGTAAAAGTCTAAATCTAAATGTACAGTATACATGTGTTTGTAAAGTCTGTGCGCGTAATAGGCCTACTGTAATTAAGAGTCTATATTTGGTGCTATCCGTTAACAATCCAATTTTAATGCACATGAAAACTCAATTCTTGATGCACAGAAGAGATCATAATAAAATCACTTGGCCTCATCCTCCTTAGCCTACCCCTAGCACTGCACCAAGACTCCCAGGGAATGAATGACTTCATAAAATGTGCAATGTAGCTTGGTTTAAATAAAAGAAAATGGCAAATGCATAAATGTAAATGCTAATTTCTGCAGTGAAAATGGTGACCCATACTTGGAAATTGTGCTCTGCATTTAATCCATCTAAAGTGCGCACACACACACACACACACACACACACACACACGTGAACACAGACCCAGAGCAGTGGGCAGCAAATGATGTTGCTCCCAGGGAGCAGTTGGGGATTCTGTGCCTCTCACCGTCGTGGTAATTTAGGATCAACAGACAACCGACTGTAAAATGTGTATACTGTATTTTACTGTATATTAACTGTTGAGATTCACTAAATTCATGGGACTCACCAACTGCATGCTGAGGGTGTCTGTAGTGACTATCTGCTGAGGATTCTGCCAGTTTTGGAAGTCCAGCAAGTAACTTTTATTTAAACCACAATCCTTTCTAGAAGCTTGTGGCAGTTCACGCAGCAGATTCCACAAGAGGCATTTTTTTGTCTGTTTGACTGCAGGCAGCTCTGTTTTCACATCTCCTTAATGTAAGTTGTTGGCAGTGGGAGGCAAAAGTAAAGACTTTTTCATTTTAATGTTTGTGCCAAAAATGTTTCTTTTGAGCACTGTGCTTATCTGCTGAAGTAAAAGAGAAATCAGAGAAATCTTAGACAAATCAGAAAAAAGTACAGAAACTGGGATCAAAGCACAGAGCAAAAAAACAAACCACACCATATGACTATGTGAGCATGGATTACCATTTTTGCAAAGCAAGTTATAATATATAAATGAAAATATTTGATATATTGCAAAAACAAAATTACAAAATAACTTAATAAATAACAATATATAAAACAGATTAAAAAAACATTTTGCCTATGTATCCTTTCATTCAGCCGAGCAGGGAGACCAATAGAGAGCCTGCATACATCTAAATGCATCTATTATCGTTAATGTGCATAGGGTATAAAGAGTAAAGCTAGTTATTCTGCGGTAAAAACAAACAAACAAACATATATGAAGGTCTTGCATACTGCTGCACTACTGTGTACTGTATGTTTCACTTTACTTCTGAATATGTTCAAGGTTGCTACATTTAAAATATTTTATGTAGGCTAATGTTGGGCAGTTTAATGTACAAGTGCATCATACTGTAAAACGTGTTTTTGTAGTGTTGCTGTGTTTGTGAGGATTTAAAAAAAACTGTACTTCTAATTTATATGTGAATACAAGGAATGTATTTCATTACTCTCCACATCTCTCCTCCATTTTGTTATTTTGCAAATTAATCAAAAAAAGTTTATTGCTAGAATTTAACATAGAGTTGCTAACTACAGCTCTGTCTGAAGGACATGGACGGGTCTAGCCTACAGATGCTTGTTCTTGTTGCCTAGCAACTGTGACAGCTGCTCAGTTGCTGTTGGTAAGTGGTAGTAATGATTGTAATAAGTGAATTTTTATATGCAAATGCATAAAACTAAACAGGGTTAAAGACATTAAAAACATGGTTTAAATGTGTTCCATAATAAAACCATAGTTCCCTCCACGCTCACCTCGAAGTTGGAGGTCCTGGGACTCAGCCCATCCCTGCGTCACTGGATCACTAACTTCCTGACCGACAGACCACAAGCCGTACAGATGGGAAAACACACCTCATCCTCCCTCACTCTCAGCACTGGAGCCCCTCAGGGTTGTGTTCTGAGCCCCCTGCTGTACTGTGTGGCCACTACAAACTCCACCACCATCATTAAATTTGCTGACGACACTGTCGTGGTGGGCCTGATCTCCAACAACGATGAGATGGCCTACCTTCAGGAGATCAACAACCTGGAGAGATGGTGTCAGGAGAACAATCTGCTCCTGAACGTCAGCAAAACAAAGGAGTTAATAGTGGACTTCAGCACGAAGCAGGTGCGCTCTTACCATCCCATCAAGATCGATGGGACCCCAGTGGAGAGAGTGGACAGTTTCCGGTACCTGGGTGTTCACATCACGCAGGACCTGTCTTGGTCCTGTCACATCAACACCCTGGTGAAGAAGGCCCGGCAGCGTCTATACCACCTGAGGCGCTTAAGGGACTTCAGACTCCCATCTCAGGTGCTCAGGAACTTTTACACCTGCACCATCGAGAGTGTCCTGACGGGAAACATCACCTCCTGGTTTGGAAACAGCACCATGCAGGACAGGCGAGCCCTTCAGAAGGTGGTGCGGTCAGCTGAGCGCACCATCCGCACTGAGCTCCCTGTGCTGCAGCACATCTACAACAAGCGGTGCTGTACCAGAGCCAGGAAGATCGTGGAAGACCTCAGCCATCCCAACAATGGACTCTTTTCTCTGCTGCGTTCAGGAAAGCGCTTTCGTTCCCTGAAGGCAAACACAGAGAGAATGAGGAGGAGCTTCTTCCCACAGGCCATTCGGAGTCTGAACCAGAGAACACCCAGCACCTAAATACCGGAATTCCCATGTTCACCCCTCTTTCCCCAGATACTCGCCACTTACTTTGGACAATTGCACTAGCCACTTTGCACTGGACATTCGCACAGCCACTTTTACATTTTACACTTTATATTCTACACTTATTTACACTTTATTTTTAAACTTTGCACACTTTTTTATACATATTTTTATACATATTTTATATTTATATATATTTAAATTCTGTTTTCTGTTTTCTATTTTGATGCTGGACGGTTGTAAAAAACATTTCACTGCATGTCGTACCATGTATGTATGTGTATGTGACAAATAAAATTTGAATTTGAATTTGAATATTTGATTTTTTAAATTGTGGTCCATTCTTCTTTGAACTGGGACACAGCTAATGTCTAAGTCTAGCTTTTCTAGTTTATAGTCTGTTTCTTTTGTGTCTCGATCCTTGCCTGGTTTATTTTGTCTTGTCTGTCTGTCTGGTTTATTGTCTGTTTTAGATTAATTCCCGTCTTGCTGTTTCTGACTCTGTTTGCCCCTGCCTGGACTATTACTCATGTACTGGATTATATACCTTTGCCTCAACTGGCTGTTCAGGTCTATGCAATTGTACATATTGCTTTAAACTTGGGATTTCATGTTTTCATTCTCTTGAACCCATTCTTTCCTTACTTTCTCTCTTCCTTCCTTCCAACTTGTACGAATGTGTGAGCGTGTATGTTTATGTGTTAGATTAGATTATTTCTTAAATTTATCCAATAAAGCCTCATTTATATTGAAAAGAGAAGTGTTTTGTGCTTACAAGTTAATGTCTTAAACTGCCAATCTTGTTACGGTGCTAATTAATAGATCATCCACACCTCCCTTTTTACCAAATAAAATAAACTCATGCGTATTCTCATTCATTTGATCATAGTTTTGCTGGAAAATCCAACCATGGCTTCTGCCACGATTGAGGGGTCTGAGGCGTGCGGATCCATGTGCAGGCTTTTATTAAACAAAGGCATGGTCAAAGCAGGCAGGCGTCAAATACAGGGCAAGCAGGAGTATCAGAGGCAAGGCAATAACAAAATCCAAAAACAGGCGAAGGTCAGGTCAGGCAGCAAACAATCAGAATCAGAAGACAGGCAGGGTCAAAACCAAGGAATCTATAACTCGGAAAACACTCGGAAAACACTCGGAAACTCGGGAACAACAATAGTACAGGCGAACAATGCAACCTGCAGGTGAGGGGCCTACAACAGTATTTATAGTCCACAAACAGGAAGTAGTTGCAGAGGGAGTGATCACAGATCACCCAGAGGTAAGAGCTGCTGGCTTGGTGACAGCTTCGCATAAAGTTTTCTGAACCCAAGACTCTATTTTAACCTAAGACTATTTTTTTTGCAGTTATCCAGCTATGATCCTTGGAGAGTCTTTGGCCACTCAAACTATCCTCGTCATGTGCATTTATACAATATAGTCACAGAAAAATATAATGTAGGCAGATTTGTAACATTTCCTGTTGCCTGGAACACTTAATTATTATTGCCCTAATGGTGAAAATGGAAATTTTCAATACTTTAGTTTAGTTTATGATTTAGAATGCGTTTTTTGAGCGCCTATTCTAACAGCTGTTTTTGAGTGCATGGGTGTAAATGGCTAAGGGAACCCCAAAGTATGATGTAGGAGGAACCCAGCGAAGAATCAAAGATCAAATAAAGCATAATGACAGTGAATAAAAAATTGTAAATTTGTCAACAGGTGCCATGTTCAATCTAGCAGCATCTTAGAGATATCTAATCAGTAAAATAAGTTATTTCTCCACCAAATGCATGTGACGTCATTATCAAAGGCTCTATGTTGTTAAACTAATGTGATTCAAATGACAGAGATGCGATCATGTTCGGGAAACAGTCATGACTAGCTAGTTCATTTCCAATACAATGCATCATACTATGTTGGTTAATCAATGAGTTACATCATTGTTCGGGAAAGGCACCTCAGAGCCGTGTTTTCCGATAACAATTGATCATTTTACTAACGCCTTTATTGTTTCACGTGTGTTTCTCAAAAATGCACTTAAAACTATCGCACATAGCCATGCTATAAGTGCTACTTACTTACTATCCTTTGGTCAAGTGCTGAAATGTCCATTCACAGAATGGCTCATAACTGTAGTATACACTAGTTTATTGACATTTTTATTTAATGCTACTTTCCAGACCACTTGGACAATATAATATAACATAACATAATATAATATTTTAGGTATAATATTAAAATTATAGAATAATAACAATAATAATATGGGCTCTATGTTTGTCATGTTTCAAAAGTTGTAATACATTATTACAAGTGACATTTTGTCAACATCTCTGTTACTGTATATACAATACAGAATTATTCAAACAGTTACTGAAAATCACCAAAAGATTTATTTTTTCAAATTCCACAAGTTGTAGTACATTGTTCCTAATGGACAGACTTTAAAGTAAAACTTGTCAATATCTCCTTTACTGTATGTGTTGTAATTGATTAATTACTCCCCACCTTCTTTCAGTTCTCCCTGATTGTGTCCCTGTGTTAAAAGCCTTTTCTTTTTAATCCTTGATGTCCGTCCTCAAAGTAAGTTGTGTGTAAAGTATTATGTTGTGTTTGACTCCAGTTCTGTTATTATTAAACTCACTTTTATTGGAATTTGTGTTGAACTTTTTCAAGAAACATGTATTGTTACACTGTACTTCACCAAAAGTTGTTCCAAAGGCTGCAGTACATCCCCTGTGGCCAGACTGACTTACTACTGGTATAAATGTGCCAATATCTCACATACTGTATAAACAGTGCATAATAATTATAGAATAATTATTCTTTAGAAACAATGTGTAATTCTGAAAAAGGTGTGTGTTTCAAAAGTTGTAGTACATTTCTAGTGGCCAGTCTGACTTACTATATATAAAATTTTGCTATTACTTTCTTTAGTGTACATACAGTATGTAATTAATCTCAGAAATTTTATCAGAAATTAATCTCACCATTTGTTTTAATGCAGCCTTGGGCTGTCTCCAGAAATCACATGCACATGGACAGGTTGCTCAATGTGTGACTACTGGGAAAAAAATATTTGTAATGTGTTGCAATACCGAAATTTGAAAGGTTGACTGGACCTTTGTAAATATATATGTTTGATTTAAGACATAAAAACAAAATACTTGAAAAGGGTGTTATTTATAACAGTGGGTAATGAAGGTGATTAACTAATGGGAACAGGAACCAAACCAAAAAAGGCAAACAGGAACTATGACACATTACAGATATCCCCTCTCCTGGAAGGCACATCCCACACCATAACAATATCATCAGGGAGGAGAGGAGCAAGTGTCTTGGAGGCCGATGCAGGACAGGAACCATGGGAAACCGGGGCTGATCAGGGAGCTTGGGAAGCCATGGTAGAGCTGGCAGTTTGGGAAGCCAGAGTGGCCCTTGGAGGAAGCTTTTGAGGAGTAGAGCTGACTCGGCCTATTGGAGATTCAGGAGACTCAGGAGGGCTGGACAAGAACAGCGGAGACAAAGAAGTCTTGGCCACAGGTGCGGAAGCACTCGCTCCAACTCACTAAACATATCACACTCAAAAATTCCACATAATGTTCCAATGGTTGTCCCTCCTGTAAATTCTCAGTCCAGTTCATATTTATTGATCCATCTTCTGTCATAGTTTGCTGTTCAGTATATACATTATGGGGTGTTGCTGTCAAAATTTCACCTTTAGTGAAAATCTTGAAGTCAGTCTGGCCACTAGGAATGTACTACAACCTTTAAAACACGAAAAACCCTTTTGATGAATTTCAGTATTTTTTCTAAGATTACGTCCGTATTGTATGTACAGTAAGAGTTATTAGTCTTGTAACTAAAAATGTACTTATGTCACGTCCTGATAAAAAGGCAGACACCAAATTCCAAGTAATGGTTTCTTTATTAATACAAACGGATTTATCAGCGGGCAGCCGTAGAAACAAACATAGGCTGGGTTCCAAAACTCGTAGAGAAACAAACTTAAGGAGAAAGTTTCAATAACTTCCCTTCAAAGGGTCAGAGAGTTCCAGGGTTCCTTAGGACGGCAGATCGAGAGAGTAAGCAGACGGACTGGCAGGCAGAGCATGGGTAGAGATGCAACCTTGAGATCAGCCGTCGAGTGAATGTGAGCATGTGTATATAAAGGGGAGCAGTCGGAGACGCATGTCCCTAGTGGAGACCCAGACCATATCCCTGGGTTGGTAAGTGGGGGTGTTGGATCTACGGGTGTTAGTGTGGTACCGATGTCTCCGGACTGCCTGTTGGAGATGGACGTGAGCTGAGTCCCATACCCTTTCACTCTCTCGGAACCAGTAGTCTACCGCTGGGACTTCAGATTGCTCGCCGGACCAAGGGAACAAGGGAGGTTGGAAGCCTAGGATGCATTGAAACGGGGTTAGGCCGGTGGTGCTTTGGCGGAGGGAGTTCTGGGCATATTCAGTCAAGGGTAGATACTGGCTCCACTCGCTCTGGTGTCGCCCTTGCCGACATCATCGGCCGACATCCAGGGCCATGTTGGGCCACCAGTAACGGTTTTGGAAGAGTGAGAGGGTTCGGTGGCTACCTGGGTGCCCTGAGCCCGGAGAGGTGTGGAGTCCAGCAGGGATAAGCGAAGTGTTGATGGTACATACAACTTCCCTTCTGGACCTCCCGGCGGAGCAGGTCCGGCGTGCGTGGCTTCTCGAATTTGTTCATCAAGGGACCACAGTATAGGTGCAACAAAGACTAAAGCGGGTAGAATGGTCTCAGGTTCCTCTGGGGTAGGATCGGGTTGGTGGAGACGAGAGAGAGCGTTGGCTTTCACATTTTTACTACCGGGACAATAAGTTATCTTGAACTGGAACTTGGTAAAGAATAGTACCCATCTTGCCTGCCGGGAGTTCAATCTTTTGGCTTCCCTGAGGTACTGTAGATTCTTGTGGTCTGTAATGACCTCAAAAGGGTACCTAGTTCCATCCAGCCAGTGGTGCCATTCTTCCAGGGCCAGCTTAATGGCTAGTAGTTCCCGATTACCCACGTCATAATTCTGCTCCGCCGGGGATAGTTTGCGGGAGAAGCAGGCGTATGGATGGAGTACAGAGCGTTCACCTTTCCGTTGTGATAGTACGGCTTCTACCCCAAGTGTTGCCGCATCCACCTCTACCGTGAACGGCAAGCTAGGGTCCAGATGAAGTAATGTGGGTGCGGAACAGAAGGTGGACTTTAATCTTGAGAAGGCCCTTTCAGCCTCCGATCCACTCAATCGTCTTTCTGTTCCATTTACATTTACATTTAGTCATTTAGCAGACGCCTTTATCCAAAGCGACGTACAAATGAGGTAGGCATATAGAAGCAAATTAATATCAGCAAAAGGGCAGTAGTGCATAAGTGCTCTTGAGTGGGGTCTTGTCTTACCTAACGCAGACACAAGGCTTCTTTTTTTTTTTTTTTTTTTTTTTTTTTTTTTTTTTTTTTTTTTATAAACAAGAAAAAGGATAGGAAGGAAGAGGAGAAGAAGAAGAGAGTGCTATCAATGTTGGGTCAAGTGCAAACGAAAAAGATTAGTTTTGAGTTGGTTTTTGAAGATTGCTAGTGACTCTGCTGCCCTAGTGGTAACGGGCAGATCGTTCCACCAGCGAGGAACAGACCAGGTGAAGGTGCGCAAGAGTGATTTTGCACCTTTTTGTGAAGGCACTGCAAGACGCCTTTCGTTTGCAGAGCGTAGGCACCTGGAGGGAACATATGATTCAATTAGTGAGTGTAAGTACGAGGGAGCGGAGCCTGTGATTGTCCTGTAGGCCAGCATCAGGGATTTGAATTTGATGCGGGCATCTATAGGAAGCCAGTGTAAACTAATGAAGAGGGGTGTGACGTGGGCCCTCCTTGGTTCGTTGAAGACCACCCTTGCCGCTGCATTCTGGACCATCTGAAGAGGTCTGGTTGTAGAGGCTGGGAGGCCAGCTGTTCCAACATAGTAGGGAGGTGAGCGGAGCCGTGATTACGAACTGCCGCTACCTTCTGAGGATCCATGCGGACTCCGGATGAGGTAAGGTTGTACCTCAGCCATGGAGGGCTTGTGAAACTCGCATTTCTCCGCTTTCAGGTACAGCTTGTGGTGTCACAGGCGCTGAAAGACTTGGGTTACATGCCTGCAGTGTTCGGTGAGGCTGGATGAATAAATGAGAATGTCATTAATGTATATTAGTACAAACCAGTTTAGCATGTCACAGAAAATTTCGTTCATGAAGTTCTGAAACACTGAAGGTGAGTTTGAGAGCCCGGATGGAGAAAGTCTCAATAACTTCCCTTCAAAGGGTCAGAGAGTTCCAGGGTTCCTTAGGACAGCAGATTGAGAGAGTAAGCAGACGGACTGGCAGGCAGAGCATGGGTAGGGATGCAACCTTGAGATCAGCCGTCAAGTGAATGTGAGCGCGTGTACAGGTGTTTATAGTTAGTAATCGGGTGATTGGGATCTTAACCATGTGACTGGCTTGTCTGATGATGGTGGTGCTGGCGTGACAACTACAGATTTTGGAACATATTAAATTATTTTGATGAATTACAGTATTTATTATGTACTGTATGTACAGTATGGAAAGTATTACAAAATTAGCAGAATTTAAGTTTTCTAAGAATAATTTACTGTATGTACAATAAAGGTGAAATTGGCAAACTTCTGGCCACAAGGAATATACTACCTTTGGAACATGAATATGTGTGTACTGTACATTCAGTTTGTTTGCGTGCGCGTGCGCATCTGGATCTGGTGATCTGTCCACGGGCCTCATCTAGGTGTTCTGGTCTCTGATAAACATAATCTCTGGGTGATGATCCACCATCTTTTCTGGGTACAAACTAAGAAACAGACTAATATTAGCGTAGATGCCGACGTAGATGCTGACTTGGAGTGCTATGTGACGTGGAGTGCTATGTGGATGCAGTAATACAAGGAATACCTGCAACGTCCCATAAGATTAACTGTATCAGAAATGCTACTGCAAAGGATGGTGAGTTACAAGCTGTAATCAAGCTGATCAGAGCTGGATGGCCACAACACAGAAGCCAAGTCTCAGTCTCCAAAGTGGAGCTTTCAGAGCATGAAGGTTTAGTGATCAAGGGAAGGAGAATCAGTGTGCCAAGGGCAATGAGAAAGGAGATACTGGAAAAGATTCACAAAGGTCACCAGGGCCTTACAAAGTCTAGAGAAAGAGCAAAGGAATTGGTGTGGTGGCCAGGAATTTCAGCCGTCATAAAGAACATAGTGCTGTCATGTCAGATATGCCGTGAGCTGAGAAATAAACAGCAGAAGGAACCCTTGATCTCCACACCATTAACAGATAGACCCTGGAAAAGGATTGTGGCTGATCTTTGTGAACATTGTGCAAGGAATTATCTAATTGTGTCTGATTATTATTCCAGATTTCTGGAGATACTGCACTTACCTTCCACAACATCTCATGTCACACAAAAGTTAAAAGCTGTCTTCGCCAGATTTGGAATTCCAAATGAGGTCGTAAGTGACAATGGTCCTCAATTCTCTAATGCTGGGTTCCAAGAGCTGGCCAGGCAACTGGATTTCATACACATTACATCAAGTCTTCACCATTCTCAGGGTAACGGTCACATTGTAAGGGCTGTGCAGACTGCAAAAAGAATCGTGAAGCAGACAGATCCTTAAAGATAGCTTTCATGTGCTATCGATCAACCCCCTGTGCCACTACAAGAGTTTGTCCAGCAGAACTTCTCATGGGAAGGAAATCAGAACAACACTTCCAACCCTAGAAAAGAATCTTCAACCCAGGTGGCCAAACAGGAAGTCTGTCATGCTAGAGAAACTAGAGAAAGACAGGCAAGCTTTTTACTACAATTGTCGTAATGGAACTAAAAACCTGTCAATACTGAGACCAGGGGATACTGTTCTTACCAAGCTGGACCATGAGAAGATCTGGTCTTCACCGGCAGTCATCAGAAGTGAAAGTGTGACACCTCATTCCTATGTCATTGAGACGGAACAAAGGGTGATACTGAGATGTAACCAACGTCATTTTCAAGCTGTGCCAACACCAAACAATACAACCAAACAGGCTGTACAAACAGATTCAAACAGGTTCAAACTGAGACTGTGCCAACCCAAGCAGACTTCTAAGCCTGAACTTATACTTACTAGGTCAGGAAGAGTCAGTAAACCTATTACCTATAAAGAAGTAGGAAGCTATATGCTCAGGAACTAGTTAAACTGGGCAGGGGTGAAGTTTTAGAATATTTAACTGTTTCGTTCATTAGAACAGTAAGAGTTACATTGCTGTAATTTAGGATTTGGTTTATGTTTGTAATCTGAAGCATGCTGTTTGCCTTGCTTGAAAATGTTTTCTGTGAAGGATCACCAAAAAAAAAGTGAATTCTGATACTGTTGCTTTAATTCTCAGGTACATAGATAATAGGGGAGGTTGAGAGGGAGACTGTGTAGTATGTTGAGGGTTGTTAATAAACGTGTTCATCAAAGAGGTTGCCTTTACAGACATTTTACACTACCATACTTGTAATAAGGTGCAGAGTTTACAGTTTTAACTATATAGAGTTCACACAAGACTAGATATTGATCTGAAATATCATCACTTTTCTGCAAAATTTCAACCATATTAACATTCATTCCATTCATTCCGAGTATTAGATCTAGTGTATGATTTCGACAATGAGTAGGTCCTGACCCCAATGGAGTTCAGAGTTTCTAAGAAAGCTAATCCTAAAGCATCTTTTTCATTATCAACAGGTTGGTCTGCCCCAGAAACTCATCCAATTGTCTATAAAACCTATGTTATTCTGTGGCCACCACTTAGACATCCAGCCAATGAGACCCAGCAGTCTGCTGTAAATCTCATCACCATGGTAAGCATAGAGGGGACCAGAGCATATTACATAGTCTGACATCGTACTGGCAAATTTACACACCTTTTTAATGTTATCGTTTATAGCAGTCCTAGCAACGACAGTACAGGTTAATAGTAACCCAGTCTCTTGTATACCACTCCTTACTCCTTAGCAGAAACACTTCCCATTGTTTCTGTTTATGTACCTTGAGGTGTGTGATGCTTCCCTGCTGACGGATCTTAGCTGGCCCCTGCTCACAGCCTGTTATTGAATTTACTTATCTCTTCTCCTTGTGTTCTGAGCACTCTACCTCACTAGCTATTCACTATTCAGGTGTGCCAATGTGTCTAGTCCATAGACAGCACATAGGCATCCAGTCTTGTAACCTCACTAGGAGCATCTGGAAAGAGAAAGGAACAGTGAGACTGTGACACAATTGGACACCTGACACCCAGCCTGAACCACCAGGAGATGACTAACAATATCTTCCCCTTGGCCCACATCCTCAAGGGCCTCAGACAGGAGGTAAATGAACTGAACCTGCAAGTCACAGAGTTCCACAGGGAACTGAAACCCAATCAGCGAGAGAAGGCATAAAACGGAAGGCAAGGAACCTTATGGGATGGCACAACAGAAGGAAATCACCGGCCATTACGAGACTCTAACAGCTGCTGGACACAGAAATAGCCTTGAAATAGCCCCCAGACATAGGCCGCTGTCAAAGAAACCAGGGCTTCCATACCAGCACACTTAAAAACAGCTTTTATACATTAGTGCACTCAAGTGTAATATAAGTTGTGACATGGGGTGAAGAATCACACGACAAGGAGAGCTCAAGAAAAAAAATACCCCAGAGGGTGGATTTATTAACAGTAAATGATAATACGTGATGAAGTGGTTCCAAAGTATAGTCCTGGTGCTGTGGTGATCTTGTGCTCTTGTGTCCCTGTGTCCGTGATGTGGGGAGTGAGGCTGATCAGTCACACACTGCTGTCTGAGAAGGGATAATAGAGACAAGCGTTAGTTCAGACTGCATTGGTGATCTCTCTTCGTCAGTGGCGTCTACCTGCTACTTTTGTAGCCAGCTCTTGGTGAGGTGGGTCCGATCAGCCTGTGCAGGGTGCGGCCAGGTGTTTCTTGTGTGATTTCAGGGCGACGCTGATTAGTAATCGGGATACTCGCCACAAAGTGTACAAAGGTAAAATGTTGAAAGTGCATTTTAGTTTAGTTTATTTTAAGAAATACTAAAGAATCATTTTTAGTATATTATGTGCAAAATTAGTGCACTTTAATTAAATTTTTATTTTTTTTTACTTGGGTTCACAATTTGACAATTTGAGTTAAATTAATTGAGATGCACCTGTATTCAGGCACGCCCTGAAATAACACATGGAGTGACACTCAAAGAACTTGCCACAATGCAAGTCTCTTCCACAGAAAGCCTCCAGCTAGCAGAGGACAGAGTCATCACCATGGCAACAGACTCAGGTTCCAGACCAACCACAGTGCATCTCATCTCTACTGATGATCCTTACCAAACATCTGTTAAATTTAATAGTGTTTTTATACATACATGATCAGTATCATTGAATACATTGTTACTGTTGGATACTGCCGTGCCACTGAGATTTGTTTGATATTTGAATAAAAGCCTCACAGCATCTTTCACAGAAATGTTTTACAGTGGGTGCTTTCAGTTAGTGTAAAATAGTCAAATCAGCCTCACCGACTTCCCTAAAAGCACATTTGACTTTTTTTTAAAGCTGCAGTCTCTAACATTTGTCGCTTTAGTGGTTAATAAACAGAAAAACTGTGTGCGTGTTGTGGAAGAACATTGTAGCCAAAGCTACTTCTCTCTGTTTATGTCTATGACGAGTCACACAGCTACTAAGCTACTCCGCAGCGGTATCTACCCAAACCAAACTAAACATTTATTATTGGTGTGCCGTAGTGAACAAGGACAAGCAAAAACAGTAATTAATTCATGGTGTACTCTCTTATTATAAATATTTTGTACATTTTGAACATAAAAAAATCAGCTTTAAAGTATCATTGACAGTTTTCAAATCAATGGTATATTCCCGAAACATACGTATAACAGCCTTATCACAATTCAGCAGTGGGCTTTATAATTTATAATGTGACCTTTTCTACATGCTAATGGATATGACTGTTTATTTATTGTGATCTTTTTCCCATTATCCAGCAAATTGCATTTATGGAGAAACTGAAAAAAAACCTGTTATCTGTTATAATTATTTATATACTTATTTATATAGTTCTGTCCAATGAAAACATAAATAGTAACTTTTTGTTTGATGTGTAACCATAATTTAGGTCTTAAATTTAGCCAACATTAACATTTCTTCATGCATTTGGACCTGATGTAACTCTTCTTTAAAATTGAATTTAAAGACCTTATTATGGTTTCACATCCAGCCAAATATTATGAATTATTCCATTGCTAACTTCAAAATGTCACTTTAGAACTAGTAATGAAGGAATGTTGAGTTGCTTTATTAAAAGCTTATTTTATTACTGTAGTAAAAGCAATGCATTAGCATTAGCTTGTTTGAGTTGTGCCTTGCCTCTCTTAAAATGTAGGCAGGAGTAGGCGACTAAAGTGAGGGGAAGAGTAAAATAAGTGCAGCCAAGAAGGATAGCTCTGACCTCGTCTCTCTTGAATTGTGTAGGCAGGAGTAGGCGGCTACAGTGAGGGGAAGAGTAAAATAAGTGCAGCCAAGAAGGATAGTTCTGACCTCTCGAAGTACAAAAGATACTTACAAGATCAAAGGTGGATATCACATTATTCTTACTCATGTGCTAATCTGTTGATAAAAATTATATAATTTTAGTTTTGTTACTTTATATGAAAATAAATATGATGAACAAGACACTCAAAGCTACATTGCTTGGTATTTAATTCCATATAAAAGCCATATTTCTATTTTTGATTTTTATAGAAATATGACTTTAAATCACATAGTCAGTGTTTGAAAATACTCATGCAATTTAAATACATAATTTCTAAAAGAAAAGAAGAGGATCTAACATGATATGTGATCAATTTCAGGAGGAGCATGCGCAGATAATTTACAAGGGTAGTTAATCATTAGTTATTATACTATTTTCCAATCTGCACATTAGAAATCTACAAAAAACAAGTACATTCTACCTCCATCATCTCAACTTTCAGCGCTGGTTCATCCAATTCCTGCAAACATGTCAGAGATTGAGCTATTCACTGAAGAAACTGTGTTCTCCAACTCAGCTCCACCTGCGTCTCCAGCCAATGCACAGCATCAGACATTCCACAGGACACCTTAACTGTGGTCCCAGCTGCATCTCGGGGCTGCCACCCCGAGATGCCACCGCTCACACTTTCAGATGTCGAGCTTCTACTTCACCTTCACCTGCCAGGCGTCAACAACCTTCTCAAGCATCATCTTATGCTTATGTAGACTGGACTGGTCAAGCCAAGGCAGCATACATGGGATTGGGGCCTGAAAGAAGCAGAGACAGACAACATAGACAGAGCATTCATGGCTGAGGACTGAGACTTGGTTGATTAAGGATTCATAGGTGGCCTCTATAGCCATGGGTGGGCTGGACGAAGGTTCATTGGCAGCCATCATAGCCGTGACTTGCAAGGACGAGCTTTCATAGACAGTCTCCATAGCCACGACTGGATAGGATGAGGACTCACAGGCGTCCTCCATAGCCATGACCAAACTAGACGATGATTCACAGGCGACCCTCATAGCCGGGATGGAACAGGGTTCATAGGCAGATGGGAAAGGTCTCAGGAGCGGACTCGGGTCAGGTAATGCCTCAGGGGTAGACATGTGGATATGAAAATCGTCTGGAGCAGGCTTGTGGACTTGTGTGGGCACTGGAGTGGATTGATGGGCAGGAAGCAGAAGCTGGCTCAGGAGCAGATTTGCAGACTGGTGTAGGAATTGAACAGTGTGTAGTCCAAACACACAAAATGGCAACTGCCATTACAGGAATAGCACCGGATGGAGCGCAGAGAACAGTCTCAGGGATAACTTGTGCTGAAGCTTTGGAGACTGGACACTAGCCTCAAACGCCCTTGGAATGCCCTGGTGTCCTCAAATGCTGCATCCACAATGTGGGGAACTCCTGGAGAGGCATCCATAGTGGCTGAGAAATAGGGATTGATATCCACAATGGGTGAAGGCTCTGGTATGTTGGCCAGTATGGGGGTGGGGGGTGCTCTGGGTTGGTGGCCATCTTGTGTAGTGGCTCTAGGTTGGCGGCCATCTTGTGCGGTGGTTCTGGGGAGGCAGCCATCTTATGCTTTGCTCAAAACCGCCATTACAGGCGTCGAGGTGGTGTCTTTTTTCTCCGCGATTCCCAACTGCGCAAGCGACCCCATAGACCCTCACAAACAAGTTGTGTCTTGAGTGGTTGATTTATCCCCTCATAAAAGAAGTCAATCAAGACTGGTGTAGCAGTCCTCAAGCATTTGCCCTGCTTAAGGGATAGTAATGACGTAGTGAGGCACATACCTGGCCATGGTTGGGGCGAAAAGCCACTGGACCCTGGTTCAATGTAGCATTCTGTATGGCAACAACAATATATATATATATATGTATTTCTAAAGGTGCTGTTGACTTGAAATTTTCACCAGATGTCATAACAACTGAATTAATCCATACAAATAAAGAAAACACATACATTTCAGAAAGTTACACAACAAAAATACATTTCAGTTATTTGTAATAAAATGGAATGACACAGGATAAAATTATTGAAGACATGAAGAATGGGAGGTGTAAAAAGGCATGGAAAGCCAAGACACCAGCTAAAATCCATTAGTAACTAGAAAGCAATCCTTCCCTTAGTCTGTGAGAATTAATATTAGCTGGTTCAATCCCATCACCTAGAGTACCAGGATGATGAAGATTAAACAAGGGTGGACATTTCAGCAAGACAATAAAGCACAGTGTTTGGCTTTATTGTCTTGCTGAAATGTCCACCTGACTAACACTCAGTTGGTTTCATAAAAAGAAAACAAGGCTGCTGGAATGGCCCAGCCAATCACCTGACTTGAATCCAATAGAAAATAAGAACTAAAGATCAGACTAAAGAGACCCACATAACCTTCAACATTTAAAGATGGGCTAAAACCACACCTCAGCAATGCATGCAACGAGTTTCTCCATACAGGAGGTGTCTTGAAGCTGTCATTACCAACAAAGGCTTTTGTACAAAGTATTAAGTAAATTTCAGTAGTTCAGTACTTTTTGACATGTGAACCTATTTGTTTTGTTTTATTTGTATACATGGACATTTGGTGAAAATTTCATGTCCACAACACCTTTAAAATATATATTTATTTAAAAATAGTGACATGTTTAAAACATATCTCACCCATTATTATTTATCTGTCAGTTAGTCCACTGACATGTCAGATTCTTTCTCTGACAGCACAAAATTATTTGAATTATTCATCACAAAAGAGCACATTTGGATAAAATGATGTTATGGTCAAGCAGCTGTCTCACACAGCCCCTCAACTTGTAATGCGTAATTAGCTTGTCTTATTTATCTGTTAATTCTCCCTTTCTGCTGTAATGAATATATTCATAACACTGAATTCATAATGTGCATAATCAATATTGAAGGGGAAGAAGTGGAAGCTATTATTACAAGTAAATGGTACTAGGTTGCTAAGAAACAGAACACAGAGAGAGGCAGTCAGAATGAAGTATGCATTACACTAAAGTGAACACTTTGTAGTGTGCCTACTTTCATCATTTTGTATTCAGTATTTGAATAGACTAAAAATTTGAAAAAGCCCATTGTTAGCTGTATAATAACATATTAGCGTGGCATTGGCACAATACATGTTGCATATCTAAATCCAATTGCAGACAATATTTTTTGGCATTACTATTAATCATTTCTGGAGGCATATCAAGCTATACTTTTTTTTTTTTATCATTCAGAACACATAAAACATTCAGTTTGGAAATGGCAGGTATGTGATATAAAAGTTTCATCATTTATCCGGTCTTACTCCAAGTTTAATAATACCACAATAATAATATTAAATATTTATTTTTATTAATAATTTAGAATATTACATTGATTTGATTGGTCCTAACATATACAGTTATTTTATGTGATATCTATAAGTTCTCAATAAACTAAAAACCCAAAACACCCTCAGACCCCAGAGGGTTAAATTTTTCTTTCTCAGTTATTCTCTTTTGTCTGTTTTCAGCAACAAGCTCTGGTGTAGGTTATTACTATTATTTTCTTGTCATTGATTTTCACTTTCATTCCTCAGAAATCCCTGAATAAAAGGGCAGTCTAATACTCGGGGAAGCACTGGGCACATAACAGGACCCAGAGGGTGGGCTGTCATTGAACGTCAAACTTTGATTGGCTAATGATTCTGTCACTGCTGCTTGTAACAAATCAAATCAAAAGAGAAGCGCTAGGCCTGTTTGAGATGCGCCTAGCCTCGCCTGAAATGGAGATGAGAGTAGGCAGCTGTAATGAGGGGAGGAGGGAAATAAACACAGTCAAGACGGACAGTTCTGCCCTCTAGGAATTGAACAGATGCCAACGAGATCAAAGGCATTTTATTATTCTCGTTATTCTCACTCTTGCCCTGTGCTGCTGATAAACATGATATAATTTTAGTTCTGTTGCTTTTATATGTGTAAAGATACTTGAACAAGACTCTCCTAGTGCATGCTCTTTAATTCCATATGAAATGCATATATATTGTCCATTTCTCCTTTAATACAAATATGTATTTTATTTTTTTATGGAAATATTACAACAATTACATCTCACGCAGAGATTGCATTCATAGTGTTTGGAAATATGCATGCATTATTTAAATACATAACTGCATGAAATCAGATAAAAAATAAAATATTTTAGATAAGAATGCAGAATCACGGTTGTCTGAACCAATGAGCATGAAGCTGCTTCATCAATCAGCCGTTTCCCCACTGCACTCAACTCCCTTTCTGCTGTAATGAATCCTCAATACTCAATTCAGCACAGCTGCCTCGTGATTTTCGACATTTTTGATCAGATGTCAGTGTTTTCCACAACAACCATCGCTTTGCTGTTGAACAACTTTGTTGCATCAATCAGTTCTGCAAACTTGGCAAAAACTTAAGCACTAAAACCATATTTGTCACATGCAACTCCTGCTGCACAATCAATCAATCAATCAATCATTTTTATTTATATAGCGCTTTTAACAACACAAGTGGATATAGAAGCAGTCATAACATGTACATAGCAAAATATTTGGCTTTGAATACAGGTAAAAATTATATAACAACTGCACAATCTTTCATTAGTAAACAAGACAGATTATCTTGTCATATTACAGGTAATATCACCTTCTAAAGATCTAAATAATCTAATAATAAAAATAACTTGTTACTGCCTAAAATTGTGTAGTTTAGTTTAGTGAACTAAAATATTCCAGTTGTCACTTAAATTAACATTAAGTAACTTAAAAATTAAAGTTGAAAAAGGCAGCGGGGTAACAAGTTGAAACAACTATTTGTTTACATTGTAAATAACCAGATGTCACATAGTTGAACTCTTTGTTGTTGTTTTTCTTGTCCCGTGTGCTCTGTGTGCCCTACTTGCTGTTAATTGTCTCATTTGTCCAGGTGTGTCTTGTTAATTTAGTTAAATGACTAAATTGTTAAACGACTTTGTGTATATAAGTTCCAGTTTGCCCATGTTATATCATCCGGTCTCGTCTTTAATACGTGTGGTTCTAGCCTGTTTGTCTGTAGTATTATAATTTGCTCTTTTGTGGAAGATTAAAACTGTTAAAGTTATATTCTCGTTGAGTGCTCCTTCCCATTAACCACACCATCACACCAGAGAAGTACTGTACTGTACATTAGCAGTTGTCAAACATTTTAATATTTCAAATGTTAATAAGTTTAAATTTAAAAGATTTGTTATTATTAATTATAATTATCATGTATTCGATAATAATCATTAATCTTTCATTATTAATTTGTTTTTAATAATGTTCTCATAGACACTTGATGACAATGATGGCAACACTGACAACAGTGTATATGAGCTGATGAGCAGACCAGGTATGTTTGAGTCAAGCATATTAATCGTTTATATATCATTTTAATTTTGTTCTGCTTGTTTTTCTTAACACAAACTGTTTATTGTAGTATATAAGAAAATCTGTTTTATTTAAATAAACACTACTGTGTATTGTGTAAACTATGACATCTAAAAGGACTTGTTATTCTAATGTCACAACATTATCTCCATCTCTGATAACCATTGATATGGATGGCTGATATTACTTACTAGACTGTTTAATTCTAGTTTGAAATGCTGACAAGGAGTCTAGCCTAGAAGTCTTAGAATGACTTAGAAGGCCTTAACTTAATATTATAATGACAATTATAAATAATTACGTGCAAGTGACCCTAAGCCTAACCCTAATCATATAGTATATATAAGTGCATGTAGTTAATTAATATTACTTAGTATTTAAATGTATTATTGCATTGTAACAAGGACACCTTAAAATAAAGTGTTTGCAATGAATTAGTTTAGTGAATCAATCAGTGACTGACACATGGGACCTGTTGTGTGTGTGTGTCTGTACTGTATATATATATATATATATATATATATATATATATATATATATATATATATATATATATATATATATAAAATGTATATAAATTAAATGTTGATGTTTAGTAAATGAACATCAATTTTCTCTTTACACAGATAATCTTCGGTTGGTTGATCCTAATGAGGAACACCAAGATAATGAAGATGAAAATGTCTATACTCCCCTGGGTAAAGATGGGGAAGAGTATGACACCATCCTCAGATCCAGCAGCCCTCTAGTAATAGTGAACCGTCCCCCCGCACCGACCCCTCGGCCTGACTCCTTTCCTACCCCAGAGGACAAGACTCCCTTCATTGCACAAGGTTTGAATTTTTACCTATGAGCAGTATGAGTTTTAATTTCTCCAGTTTGGGACCTTTAATTGACTGTTGACTCTGACAGAAATACACTTATTTTATTCCTTTGAGAGCTCTTTAACAAACACCGTTGCCTTTTATGACATATTGGAACATATTGGAAAATAATTTCAAGAACTGATGCGGGTCTAAATTATTCCTTCAAGAAAACATAAAGTTTTGTTTTCACTCATTACAGTGGTTGATGTTGCCCCATTTCAGTCATTTCTTAGTGTTTATAAATTTCAGACTAATATTTGCCCTGTAATCCTTTATAGACTTGGGAGAAAAAAGAACCAAATATGGACCATTCATTACAGGCAGTAATCTTAAATGTTCAATTTCAGTTTCATTAATAATTCAATAAGTAAAAAGAACCAAATGACTTTTATTGTTAGAGCTTTATAAATCATTTATACAATTCTGGAGCTGTGTTCATGAAGCATCAAAGAAGCAGTGAATTAGCAAAAATCTAATAATCTTATGAAAAACAGTAACAGACCCTTGGTAGAGGTGTTACAAATCTTAGTTACAAATTTAGTTCTGCTTGTTTTTCTTAACACCAACTGTTTATTGTACTATATAAGAACATTAGTTTTGTCTAAACGAACACTACTACATATTGTGTACACTACGACATCTAAAAGGCTTTGTCATTCTAATTTCACAACATTAGTATTACTGCTCCTGGTAGGGTCTGCCATGGCAAACAGGTCCTAGGTGACAAGCCAGACAAAGAGCGGTCCATGATACCCCTATGGAGAAAAGCATAAATGGAGTCGCGACGTCGCCCGGTATGGCACAGCCGGGGCCCCGCCATGGAGCCAGGCCTGGGGCTCAGCCCGAAACAGCGGCGTGGGGCCATCCTCCCGTGGGCCCACCACCTGCAGGAGGGACCGTAAGGGGCCGGTGCCTTGTGGTTTTGGTGGCAGTCGAAGGCGTGGAGCTCGACAACCCAACCCCTGGACCTCGACAACCCAACCCCTGGACATGGAACGTCACCTCTCTGGGGGGGAAGGAGCCTGAGTTGTTGCGGGAGGTCGAGAGATACCGGCTAGAGATATTCGGTCTCACCTCCATGCACTGCTTGGGCTCTGGAACCCATCTCCTCGAAAGGGGCTGGACTCTTCACTACTCTGGTGTTGCCCACAGATGCTGGAAAGTGTTCCAACCGGGGACTCTATCGTCCTGCTGGGGGACTTCTGAGTGGTGTTCTGTTGTTGTAATTCTGTGCTAGTCACGGTCTGTCCATAACGAACACCATGTTCAAGCATAAGGGTGTCCACCAGTACACGTGGCATCAGGACACCCTAGGGTCGGAGGTCGATTATCGACTTTGTGGTTGTATCATCTGATCTCCGGCCTCATGTCTTGGACACTCGGGTGAAGAGAGGGGTGGAGCTGTCAACTGATCACCACCTGGTGGTGAGTTGGATCCGTTGGTGGGGGAGGAGGCCACACAGATTTGGCAGGCCCAAACGTACTGTGAGGGTCTGTTGGGAACGTTTGGCAGAGACCCCTGTCAGGGAGATCTTCAACTCCCGCCTCCGGCAGAACTTTGACCGGATCCTGAGGGAGGCTGGAGACATTGAGTCCGAGTGGACTATGTTCTCTACCTCTTTGGTCGACGCAGCCATCCGGAGCTGTGGCCGTAAAGTTTCTGGTGCATGTCGTGGCGGCAACCACCAAACCCGATGGTGGACACTGAAAGTAAGGTATGCCGTCAAGCTGAAGAAAGAGTCCTATTGAGTCTGGTTGGCTCGTGGGACTCCTGAGGCAGCTGCCCGGGTGGTTGTGCAGGCAAAAACTCGGGTCTGGGAGGAGTTCGGGGAGGCCATGGAAAATGACTATCGGACGACCTCAAAGAGGTTCTGGCAAACCGTCCGACACCTCAGAAAAGGGAAGCAGTGCCCTGCCAACACCGTATACAGTGCTGGTGGGAATCTGCTAACCTCGACTGGGGATATTGTCGGGCAGTGGAAGGAATACTTTGAGGACCTCCTCAATCCCTCCAACACGTCTTCCACTGAGGGAGCAGAGGACGGGGACCCGGGGGGGGACTAGACCATCACCCTGGCTGAGGTCACTGAGGTTGTTGGGAAGCTCCTCGGTGGCAAGGCAGCAGGAGTGGACGAGATCCGCCCGGAGTACCTCAGGTCTCTGGATGTTGTAGGGCTGTCTTGGCTGACACGCCTCTGCAGCATCGTGTGGACGCGGGGGAAAGTGCCTCTGGACTGGTAGACCGGGGTGGTGGTTCCTCTTTTTAAGAAGGGGGACCGGAGGGTGTGCTTCAACTATAGGGGGATCACACTTCTCAGCCTCCCTGGTAAAGTCTATGCCAGGTTACTGGAGAGGAGAATCTGCCCGATAGTTGAACCTCAGCTTCAAGAGGAACAATGTGGGTTTCGTCCTGGACGTGGAACACTGGACCAGCTCTATACCCTCTTCAGGATGCTGGAGGGTTCCTGGGAGTTTGCCCAACCAGTCTACATGTGTTTTGTGGATTTGGAGAAGGCATTCGACCGGGTTCCTCGTGGTGTCCTGTGGGGGGTGCTCTGGGAATATGGGGTAAGGGGCCCTTTGCTAAGGGCTGTCCAATCCCTGTATGACCAGAGCAGGAGCTTGGTTCGCATTGCCGGTATTAAGTCAGACTTGTTTCCAGTGCATGTTGGACTCCGACAGGGCTGCCCTTTGTCACCGGTCTTGTTCATTATTTTTATGGACAGGATTTCTAGGCGCAGTCGGGGGCCGGAGGGGGTCTGGTTTGGTGACCACAGGATAGCTTCTCTGCTTTTTGCTGATGATGTTGTTCTGTTGGCTGCATCTGGCCAAGACCTACAGTGTGTGCTGGGACGGTTTGCAGAGTGTGAAGCGGCAGGGATGAAAATCAGCACCTCCAAGTCTGAGGCCATGGTCCTCAGTCGGACAAGGGTGGCTTGCCCCCTTCAGGTTGGTGGGGAGCTCCTGCCTCAGGTGGAGGAGTTTAAGTATCTTGGGGTCTTGTTCACGAGTGAGGGAAGGATGGAACGAGAGATTGACAGATGGATCGGTGCAGCTTCTGCAGTAATGCGGTCGCTGTACTGGTCTGTCATGGTGAAGAAGGAGCTGAGCCGCAAGGCGAAGCTCTCGATTTACCGGTCGATCTTCGTTCCTACTCTCACCTATGGTCATGAGCTTTGGGTCAAGACCGAAAGAATGAGATCCCGGATACAAGCGGCCGAAATGAGTTTCCTCCGTAGGGTGGCTGGGCGCTTCCTTAGAGATAGGGTGAGGAGTTCGGTCACTCGGGAGGAGCTCGGAGTAGACCCGCTGCTCCTCCACATCGAGAGAGGCCAGCTGAGGTGGCTCAGGCATCTGTCCCAGATGCCTCCCGGACGCCTCCCAAGGGAGGTGTTCCGGGCATGTCCCACCGAGAGGAGGTCCTGGGGAAGACCTAGGACACGCTGGAGGGACTATGTCTCTCGGCTGGCCTGGGAGCGCCTTCGGTGTTCCCCTGGAAGAGCTGGAGGAAGTGTCTGGGGAGAGGGAAGTCTGGGCGTCCCTGCTTAGACTGTTATATATATATATATATATATATATATATATATATATATATATATATATATTTACCTTTGTATTTTAATTCAGTCCATTTAAGTGTTGATGTTTAGTAATCTTGCAAATCTTGATTGCTGTTTATGTTTTTAACATCAGTTCCTTCATCGCCTTTGACCAGTGCTTATAGAGACATAATTGCTTGGCAACTAAAACTTGGCACATCAAACAGGTGGCCACAGCCATGTCTCAAGCTAATTGCCACTGTTTATTTGGTGGAATAAAGCATTTTAAATAGCTAATGTTTTAAATTGCTAAAGAAAACGTTTTCAAACATTATAACCTTACAGTAGTACTCAACACACAATTTAGATTTTAATTAAAATTACAATTTGTACACAACGAACTAAATTAGTAAAGCCTTTTACTTTGAGATTAATCTGAGATTTGGATGGCAAATTCAGAAATAAATGCTTTAGTAGACTATATATATTATACATACCCCATGGCAAATTCCAACCTAAAGTTACTTTTATCAATCAGCAAGTTTTATTTTGACCGAAAATGACACAGGCTGTGTAAAAAATTATTATTGATCTTTTATTTACATTTGAACAAAAAAGTGGCATATGCAAAATTATTCATACCCTTTGCAATCGGTCACAGTCTACGGAAAAATCCAAAGTTCTGTCATTCCAAATAGTCCAAGCTGTTGCAAAGTATCCTAATTACTCTGATTCATTGGGAACAGCTGTTTTAATCAACTCAACAGGAGAAAAACAGAAACTCTCTGGACAGTCATAGGTAAGACAAAGGAGTCAACATCCCACTCGCTGCAGTTGTTCTCCATGCCTCTAGAGGTCCCTGTGTTACCCTCTGCCTTAGTTCTTCCTTGTGTGTCCTTGTTTAGTGATATCTAGTTCACCTGTGCCTTGTTTTCCATTGGGTATTTAAGTTGTGATTTTTCTCCTTTGTTCTTCACTCGGTTTTTGAGTCGTGGCTGTGAGTTCCTGCCTTGTCACCTAATCCTTCATGCTACCTCTAGTAAGGTGTTTGGAGGACTGTGTTTAGGACTGTGGTGACCCCCTTTTTGGCACTTACCAAGGGAGAGGGACCAAGATTTACTTTTACCTAGACGGTTTCCTGTTAACTTGGACCTCTCATATATCAATGTCGGAGAACGTAGTGTGAAGGTACATGTGGACCATTTGCACAGACCATTTTCCTTTTTTGATAAGGGCACAAGCTGCTAGACAAATAAGGGACATTTCACTTTTTATAGTTGTAAAATTGAGTATTGCGAATATTATTCCTAGTAACATAGTATATAACTATATATCTATTTAATTTTGTCAAGTTAATGTTATAGATTATCAGTATATCATTATGTCCCCCCTTGCCAAGGGCCCCTGTTACTCAGTTTCATTATTAACCCTCTGTCGTCAGTAGACTCTTGGGACAACACAGTCAAAGTAATGATATATATTTACAGCACTATCAGAGGCTATTTTGCATGAAATAGATGATATCTACCTACAGTAGTTTTGCTAGGGGTGCCTTGTAATAGAGTAATGAGGAGGCAGTGGCCGGAGTAGAATCCATGTGCTGTCATTTATAAAACACAAGGCCAATAAACAGAAATGTTAAGGCAGGCAGAGAGTCAGTAACACAAAGGCAGTCAGAGATATCAACAAGTTGAGGGGAATAAAACAGGCAAAGGGTCTATAACAGGTTGTTAGTCTAATCAGGGAAACAGAACAAAAGAGCCGGTCCTTGAATCGGGTAAACAGGCAGAGATCATACACGTGGCAGATAATTTGAAACAATCGGTAGAATGCTTGGTAAGGCAGTAGAACTGGCAATACTTTCCATCATACACATGGAGGGCCTCTGGTTATAAAGGCTTCAAACAGCAAATGAAGGTAGAGTGAGCAGGGGGTGGAGTGCACTAGTACTCAGGTGACGGCTCCCTCTGCTGGCTTGGCGTTACAAATAGCATCATATTTCATATGGCATCATATCTATCTGTCTTAGTCCACTTTTTAATATTTGTGAAGACTGTCTTTTTATTAAAAAATAAAATAAAATAAAAATCTAAATCTTACCTAAAACCAAATGTTGGAATAAGAGATAAAGAGAATAATAAGTACGTTTTGAGAAGCCTCTTCATCATAAAGGAATGATGGACAAAATAGGGGTCAAAGATGTGTTCTATTTTTGCAATACTGTTATTATCGGTTTCTTTGAAATTCCCTCTCTCTGATATACAAACTACTTTAGTACTCTTAAAGACATCAGACTAGGTGTTCATATTTATATCACTGAGGGACATATTTAGTGATATATTTAGAAAGAATAGCATGGACCACTTTGAATGATTCCATATATTTCACATCACACATTTTCATCATTTTACAGTGTGCATAATGCTTAAAATGAAACAATTTGAACCATGTAATTTTCCATAAATCAAATGTATTAAACTGTAAGTACAGTTGTCACAGGAACATCTTTGCTGGAACATCACCACTTAATTGCACTTCTGCAAAACATAGTAGCTCATTCAAAGCAGTTAATTCATGTTTTAAAACCTGGTTATTGTGTCAGTTATTGTGGAATATGAGCCAACTACGCTTAAACCTAGTCTGAAAAAGAAATTATTGTAAAGTGATTTCACTTTATTGTTTATAATAACATTGAAACATCCTTTACTCTACGTCTTTAGGGCATAGGAACCACTACTGTTTTAGAGCCATATTTCTCCTATCATTATGCTGTGGCAGCACTGCAGTGAGCAATTTCAGTGTGTGTGTGTGTGTGTGTGTGTGTGTGTGTGTGTGTGTGTGTGTGTTGAGTTCAGAAGAGTGAATTGTCCCTCTGCTGTAAACACTGAGTGTTATAATGAGCTGGCCTTTACATGAGAGTGGTAACGGATGATGCTATATGATCCATGTCTGTCATTCACCAGTACAAAAATGTATTAATACAACAAATAGATCTTTATTATAATATGGAAAAAAATAAGGGTTAAGCTGGAGCTTTTAAACTCCTCTGCTCACTGAAACATGTAGAATGCCTTGCGAATTGCACGTTTTCCATCTCTCTTATCTCAAACCATGAAAATAAAAAGGGTGAGACAGGGTTAAATGGGTTTTCCATTAATTCCCGCAGAGGGTCTTTCGCTTATGCACTGATCAGATTTCTTCACCTAGTCAAGGAGGCTGAAAACGTCTAAAGGAGGGGCTAATGTGTGTGTGTTTCTGGACAATGTGTAATTTCTGTGCAGACTACTTGATATTTTGATGAAAAAAATCTTATTTGTAGTTATTATTCTATAAATATTATTATATTGTAATTATTACAGAAGTTATTTCTAATTGTTAAAGTGTTATTGTGTAACTGTTACTGTCTGGGGTAGTAAGAACATGCAATTTCTTTTCCTACACATGCTATTACTGCTAATAGTAAATGTAGTAGCAATATTAGTATGAAATAATAACAGTAATACAGTAATACGTAAAGTGGACCTACATAGTACTAAAATATGTTACAAATTATAATTGTATTATTTGATCTATAGACTTTATTTTAACATTTTTACTTTAACGTTTTTTATTTTGTTAGAAAACATAGTAAGAATCCCAGAATGGTGCAATAACACAGAAAATAAAATAATGTTATCTTTCGACACTAATTTTGATCAAATCAAACACAGACTAAGCTAGAGATAATAGGTTATGCACCACAAGTTTGAAAATAACTAGGGGGAACACAATTCACAACATTTTTTTTTTTTTTTTTTTTTTTTTTTTATCAAACTATCTTTTTAAACTAGAAATAAATGGTGTAATAAGATGTCACATTGATTTATGCCAAAAAACCTGGTAATTTTCAGGAAGCGCTTTAATAAAATTGATAACCTTAAGTGTCCGATGTTGCTACATGCTAGAAGTTTTTTAATGTTGAAAATAATTACGGTACACGCGCTACAAAACAAATGTTCATCCAAACAGCAGGTGGCACTGTCTGAAAAAATGATCTCAGTGTGCAGGTCTGAGACTGCAGTTGGGCAGCTTCACCCTACTCCATTACCAACTGACATGCGCAGCTGAAACAACGTCTGTGTGACGTAAGGTGATAATTGGTCTATAGCAGAGGACTCGATTTATCCCTATCCCATGACAGTGAGAAATGCTAACACAGTGCCCTGAAGAAACATATACAGCATTTCCTTCTTTCCTCAAATTCCACTTGCTTTCACTGATCTCCTTGAGCTTTGCATCACATGTATTTAACCCTCGCTGGGTTGGGAAAACCGTTTCTTGTTTATCTGTAAGCCTCTGCTTATTATCCAGTCTTGTCATGCCTCACACATCATGAAATGCACTGTTTACATGAATGTTTAAATGAAAACATGCCTCCACCTAGTGGACTCTGCAGGATAATGCAAGCTAGTTCTCAGGTGTGCGTCGTTTACCGCTGCAGTGTGGAAACAATAGCTGGAACCCTAATCATGATGTGCTGTATTTATGTGAATTTTTAGTTTTTCAGAAGAAAAAGTCACAAGGAGATGCTGAAACATTGTACTCTTTACCCACAAGGCAGGGTGAGATTTGTTGAGATTTGATGAAGTTGTGCGTCTGATCTCATCTTTAATTAATAATAATAAAACTGAAATCATACAACTAACATTTTAAATGCTTTTCTCCATGGTGACAGCGAGGCTGAGGGACAGCATCTCAACCACTTATGACACCTTTGTGCCCAATCAGCCACCAGGACTGGACGAGCTGATAAAACTTCAGCAGGAGGTGAAGAACGGATCTCTGAGTATAGATGATGCCCTGGATCGATTTAATGACTGGCAGAGGCTTCAGAAAGGAATGGATAGCATTCAGCAGGTAATGGACATGAATGACCCTTTAGAATTATTTTAGTATTTTAATGGAATGATAATATGACGTAATGATATATATTACACATTATTTTACAGTAGAATCTGTAAACATGCAGTATAATTATCTTAGAAAATAGAGGGTAGGTTAGGTTTAGGTTTTAGGGTTAAAGCTATTATTACCTAGTTATTGTAATTACTATAGTAAGAAAATCTTAAATAATTTTTAACATTCTGTTTTCTAAGTCTAACTGATTAATAAACAGATAAGATAGATTATAATTTAGCAGCAGGACTGTACCCTTTCTTTTTATAAGGCAGTCAATCCCTATGCACATTTAAAAAAAAAATTGATTTTAAACAGAATTGTTCACTATTTTTATCTTACAACCAACAAATTCATTTTTGATTCTTTATGACATGAAATGAAAAAGTGCATATTAAAGCCTGTTTAACAAATTGTTTTTCCCAGGAGAAAATACAGCAGCTGAGGGCTAGTATCATCAGCAACAGAGAGGATGATGAAAGTGTCTATGGTAGGTTTATTGCTAGTATATAGTATATTTGCCTAGTAAATATATTTGAGATCAATCACTCAATCCTTCAAGTATATGTGTACAGTATGCAAATATTTCAAGTATAAATCAAAGGCCCCATTTTCACTTTTTTTATTTAGTTTTTTATTATTATTATTATTTTTATTATTATGGTTGCACATGCATCAAAACACTTCTTCTCAAAAAAAAAAGCTAAACGAAATACAAATATGTATAAGCTAATAGGCATCTTTTCTCTTCATCAGATAAAATCAGCATCATTCATCACACACCAAGTAAGTAAGAAGTACCTTGCTTTGAAAGTTGAACTTATTGCAGTTACATTTTCTCTGTAGCTGTCTCCTCCATATCTGTGGCAATGAAGCTTTTGTGTCTCAGAGAAATACACTGTTAGACCTGTTGGTTTATACACAAGGGCTTTAATCTTTGTCTAAAAAACTGTGTAACATGGAAGACTCTGAGATACTTTATTACCTTCTATATGATTTTACTATACCTATACTCTTATAGACAGTGAGGCAATTCAAGTTACGTAATAATATTACTTTTTTAAGTAACTAGTAAAGTAATGCATTTCTTTTCCAAGAAAATATCTGAGTAACGCCAATTACTCCTTTTTCCATTTATTTACTGACAAGTCTCCTGTCCCAATGCTGAGAGAAATCGGAAGCACTGCAATAATTAAATATGTTAAATAACACAAATGTATCGAATCACATTTTATTAACCAACGTGTTTGCTGCTTACCTATGATGATGCGGTTTAACCATACTAATAAGTAAAAATGACTTTAGATAAACAAACAATTGCGCTTCTTTTTTATTTCTGAAGAGTGTCTTTCTTGTCCTGCATTCTACTGTTCAGCCTGAGGTCTATTCATGACACTTTTTGGTACAAAAAGCTTTTTGGCATTTCATTTCTATAAAAATAGCATATTATAATAAAAAAAGCAATCAAGCCCTGCTCATATTTAAAAAGAAACTCAAAAGTAATGTAACGCTTTACTTTCCATAAAAAGTAATGGAATTAGTTACTTTTTTTAAGGGAGTAACGCAATATGGTTATATGTTACTTTTAAAAGTAACTTTTCCCAACACTGCTTATAGAGTGTTTTTGTAATTTATGAGACCACCTCTAGAGTTAGCCACCAATCACTAAGCTCTGTGTACTTATAATAACAGTGTCAAATACTTTTTTCATTTGTTTCTATTGTAGCTGCATCTCCAAACAAGTGTCAAAGAGCGAGTCAGCAAGCGGACACTGAGTTCTACAGTAAACCTATAAAAGGACAAAATGTGAGTTTTCATTTTGCACATGTATTTGCCGTTTCTCAAGAATACAATAATACTTAATACAATAATTTCTAGCAAATGGTTTTATCCATTCAGTTGTCTTTTTTTTTCTTTTTTAATAGTCAAATTTCTTCAAGAAGTCAGACAAACAGTAAGAGTAGGTATTAACAATAATATACAAAATGTAAATAATTTTTTTAAGTTTAATTCATGATTAAAATAAAAACGACTTAAATAGATAATTTTAAACGTGTAAAAACCTATGTATCTGTGCAATTTCATGCAATTTTTTAAGAAAACTCTGTAATGCTGTAACCTTTATTGATTAAATTTTCATCTTTCTTTCAGTCATCCTGATTGTGGAAGCACTGATCTGTGAAAGAAATGCACTAAACAGGAACAGACACAATATAGTGTACATTAATATAAATTTCATGGCAATTTGTAACTATTTTACATTCTAAATTGCATCTAATTTGAAAGTTTTGTTTTTTCACATGATCACATTGTACAAATCACATTATATTAATTTATACAAAAGTGTCTAAAATAGTGAAGTTTTATCATTACATCAGGTTGGGTAATATCCAGTGTCAGAGCAATAATAAATAATTATTCACTTTTATTCAAATCCTACTAAGGTAATACTTTAGAATTATTAACTAACTACTTAGTAACAAGCATAATAGCTTCTTAATTAGTACTTACAAAGAAAATATTATTGCATTATTTTGCATGACCATATTCTGTCTAAACATAACCATTACAAATGACTACCTTACGACTATCAATAAACATCAAACTTCTCTCAAAGTTTAATGAGGAAAAAACCTGCATTGAATATGTGTTCCCGAATCTAAAGCGTTACCCCCTCTATTGATTATTTAATTTTCACTGTTTCTTCTTATTTACAGACTGCTCAGGATTGTGTTGTATATTTTTTAAAGAGAATGTTTCGTATCCTTCACTGCCACCATTTATCAAGAATCATTAGACCATATATTAAAAATATCTTTACAATGTTTCCAATAAAGAAAATTCAACTTGAGATTATACCATAGTTGGATGAGAATGTCTTTCTAATGTTTTCTGATTAAAGGTTTTAAAGATATTTTAGTTACATTGCGTGTTCAGATCAGGCTATATTATTATTATTACATAAAAATACTGCAAATTTAATGTGAGAAACCAGTAGAGCCCAGTGAATCTAAAAACCTGCATGCATTTCTTAGAAAACCATGCCAGTCTTGGCTGTGGAATGTTCACAAGGGGGTGCTGTGCTACTAAACTAATCTCTCATGTTGTGTTGATGGGCATTTTGATAGACAAAAACAAAGCCACTGCACAACCCATTGTCCCTGTGGACCTCTCAGTACCATACAGATCACTGATTGTGAGTAAGGACGCAAACAAACGTCTGGGAAAAAAAGCATCTACAGAAGAAGTGAGGTCTTCCCACATGCTGCTTTGGTGTCAGGGGACGTGGCTCTAATGTGGCTCTGCGATTCGGGGTGAAACACTGGGAGCAGTGCTGCGCTCTGCCTGCCAACCCTAGCAGCTGGACACATTTGCATTATCAATCATGCTCTTTGTGAATAATATGTATTAAAGCCTTGCCACTCCACAGTGCTTAGATGTGCCAGTTTTGCCTCCAGAGATGATTTGGCTCCTACAGTCATGGTGGCATTTGTGTCGTGTGTTTGCCTGTCACCTGCTGCTCTGGGAAAAAGATGGTCTTTCTAATCCAGGGCTGGATCGAGCTGCAACACTCCCTCTTCAACTCTCAGAGCATTCCATACAGGGTAAAAGAAGCCCCACCAGCATGTATGATGTGTCATGTTAGATCTCAGGCAGTTCACTTGCAAGAGAATTATCAGTGAGCAGCATCTAATCACCACTGTGAGTTGCCGACATCAATATGATTATTGATACCACTTTTCCTTGGCCTCTTATGGAAATTCACATCATGAGCTCTCTCAAGCTTAAGCTGGAAGAGGGATGATAAATCCTATACAAAGGATTAAGTTTTCCCTAAAGTATAGCGCTTTATCAGGGGGAGTAAAGGGCAGGATTAGGATTCAAATGCACCAACAATGCTCTCATAATACCGCAAACTGATAGAGATCAAACCCAGCTGAGGCTCATACTCAGTGGCAGAACCAATGAGAAGGAGACTGGGGTTTCTCAGACCTATGCCATTTGTCAGTGCTGTTTATCATTTCCTTTTACGTTTTCTGATTTGATGTGATTAACCGTAAGGTGCTTTTTACTGAACTAACTGGAAAGATTAGTTAAAGCTCCTGTTAAATTGCAGCTCCTGCAGTTTTTCATATAACAGATGCACTCAAGTCCAATTGAACAACAACTGCACACAAAAATGCAGTCCCTGTCCTTGTGATTAATACCCAGAATTATACACAGATTTCTGCCCCTTTGCAACCTAACAGAAATCAGGCAATTTCACAGTCAGTGGTATTCTTTCATCCCATAATCCCACTGCATGTGTACAGTATATATAACCCTTTATGGACAAGTGCCAAAGCCGCTGTCTGGACACTTCCAGTTTGTAAGAAGAGCATTGATTTAGGGTTCCTGTCTGGTTAGAACCAAGCAAATAAATTGAGTCCTCCACAGCTCCTCATTCTGTTTTAATATTAAACACTAAAAAGTGTTTGACGGGAACTGTAATGCATTGATATGACATGTAGAGAAATATATTTCCACAGTTAAACAAAGGAGTCACAAATGTGTAGTACACTAATGCTCACAGTCACCGTCTTATTAGTGTAAATGGTGCTCTCCATTAGAATGTTGCTAATGGTTTGTCCTCTTATTGCTGAGTGTTTGTACTGCTAAGAACAATGCATGGAGTGATTGCTAATCAGCATACACAAGAGCCAGGTGTCCTCTGAGTGTGTTAGCCCCAACTGCTCCTTAACAGATGTTTAGCATGGAATTTCACTGAAGTACTGGCAGGAGAAAATCATCAAGTAAGAGGCACTGACCTAACTTTTCACTTGTCATTCTAATGCAGTGCATTAAACATACTTAATATTTCCAAACTTCCATAACAGCCAAGTTTTAATAGACAACTTATCAAGTGCCTGAATTTTTTGTTGCTTACAAAGACCTACAAATCTACAAATCAGCATCAGTCAAACCTAAATAAGCTGATTTTTATTCCTATGTATGGATGTGTTTTATAGATATACTGGGAAACCTCAATATTCAAACACAGCTGAGCACACCTGCCTCAGCAAAAATAGTATTTGGATAAAGAAGAAAACAGGATAACCATCAATTTTACGTTCTGAAGGCAGATTGTTGTACATCGATCTATAGCAGATATTTTTAAAGGTAGCAGTTTTAATTTGAATATGGACAATAGTACCATAATTCCATCTACTAATGCTCATAACTTTGGTGTGATTTCTGATGATCTGTCATTAGATTTCACATATTAAGAGTATCACAGAATTTGCATTCTGCAGCTATCTTGTTGATTAAAATCTTATGAGTGAGAAAGCTTTCTTTATTGTTGCACCTAGATTATGGTTTGCACTTACTTTTATCTTTTTTAAAATAGCCAACACAGATCAAGATGATTAGTGTTTTATTGTATTGGTTAGCGGTTTTGTAATTTTTTTTATACTGCTACAGAATATTATATATTTATCTTTTTTATTTGTTACTGTTTGTAGAACTTTGGGAACTATAGAAAAGCAAAAACGTATTATGAAAAATGTATACAATTAAAAATTTTAAATGCATTACTACTATTACTACTACTACAGTATTAATGCTTAATTTTACAGGCTAAAACTGCAGGAAAGTAGTTGCAAAAAGTCATGTGTGATTTAATCCCTTTTTCCTGGGTGCTCCACTAGGACTTTTAATCTCTGCCTGTGCTTCCTTTTGTTTACCTGTTGCTGTCACAGCAGAAGTAGGGACTGTCCTTCAGTAAGTCTCTATCAAGCACTTACTAAAATGTCAGCACCCCCCATGGTGGAATGTTTCAATCCTCCACATCCTCTCTCGCCCTGGTTCTGGTGTTTTGGTGCTCTATTCCAGAGCTACCCCATTCCCTGAAGGGCAGAACAACATCTGGTGCAAGGGCAAACATACACAGGACAGAGCGGCTCCTGCTGACCCCTTGCCTGTCTGATCAGGGGCCAAAAGAGACCCCTGGAGTGTGGCTGTACCCTTGAGTCTGTGGCTGAAAGCCCCTGTGTTGGAGCTTTGGGTAGATTAGCAGCACTGTTCCCCACTGTAGTGCTTTTGTGCAGCAGCACCCAGGCGAGGCCAAGCTGTCCGAGGCCACAGGGATGCACTAATTCCACTGCAGGTCAACGGCTCTGCATTTTCAAGCAGCTCCTGAAAGGTCACTTCCGCTGAGGCGGAGCTTGAAGACTAGGTGATTTGTGTCCCAAATAACAAAGCTTACTCACACGTCGAATCTACGAAGGACTATGATGAAATGAACAGGGATTGCTAAAGGATTTATCTTTTATTTGGAAGACATATTTTTACATATTTACATTTACCTGTTTTTGATATGACTTGTTTTTTATTTACAACATTTAATAATAATAATAATAATAATAATAATAATAATAATAATAAAAACCTAACATATTAATTATAATTAAATTTGCTCACCACTGCTTTAATTTGGACTGAATCTTGTGAATTCCGCCAGTTTACTATACTATACTACATTTTACACTGCGCAAAACAGAAACAAACTATAATTTTTGTTATTAAAAAAAGCTATGCTACCTCAGTATGTTGCCTCATGAATTTCTTTCATGAAAGTTATAACATAAGCTGAAATGTGATGTGCAAAAGCAAAATGGTTAATGGCATAAATGGTTTTCACACATCAAGCGCATGCATCCATTTACCATATTTAATGTCCGGAAAGGCCTTTCAACTGAGTGTGATGCAAAAATATATAGATCTCATGATTCAGTGAAGAAATATTAGAAATGTTATTCTGTATAAAGAACATGTGAAAATTATTTTGTTCTCAAATACCAGTGGTATCAAGAACGCATCCACTCTCTTATCAATCAATCAATTTTATTTATATAGTACTTTAAAAAATATAAATTTTGGCAAAGTACAAAGTATCAGATAGGAGAATAGAGTGTAATGATAATAATGTAAGTGTGTAGATCAAACACATTTTTTTAACGAATGCAGATATGGTCCGTGTAATCAAATCAATGAAAATTGCTAGAATCACTAGAAATTAAGTCTCTCCAACTAAGCAGGCCAGAGCAGCAGCAGGGAATCTCAACTCTCTTTTCACTGATACTCTTCTTCAGTGTTCAATTACAATTATGTTGAAGACATGTACTATATCAAGTAGAACCCATTACACTCCTTTTGTATTGGTCAACTTCACTTTGAATCAATTCATCTTCTGGTTCTGGAATGTCAACAACTGACATCATTTTAGGGCGTTATTTTATCATGGCAGACAGAAGAGACCATGAAGTGTTTTCCAGTGACTCCATCACCATCAAGAAGATCAACGGAAGTTATCCCAGTGAACTCAACCTCCATCAAAAGCCCAGTTGCAAGCAATCCATAGACATTCCAGCCTGGTATCAATCAATCAATCACTTTTATTTACATGATGATAAAAGCAGGTTATTTGTAACTCTAATAAAAACAGTCTCAGTACTATGGTACGGTTTATGTCCTGATTGGAAATCCTCACAGATACCATTTGTCTCTAAGAAGGAATATAGTCGTGAAGATGCTACCTTTTCTAGTATCTTTGACAGAAAAGGGAAATTCAAGGTCTGTAATTAAGTCTTTTGGGAATAAATAGCTTCTGTTTCGTTTTCTTTTAAAAGAGCTGAAAAATAATCAGATCTAACAGTTTTTAATGCTTTTCTGTACGATAGGGTACTTTTCCACCAGGCTATCCGAAATAGTCAGCTAGTTTTCTTTCGTCTTGCTTAAGCTGAAAAGAGCAACTGTATCTAAAGTGATAGAAAAGAGAGAGTACATAGTTTCTGGTACATCAACTAGTTTTTTCTGCAGTACTGGAGACCCCTCTTCCCCTTCCGTTTACAAAGTGAAGGAGTTCCTGGAGTCCAGACACTGTGGTGGTCAGCTGGAATATCTAATAGACTAGGATCTACTTAGTTCATGGGTGCCTAGGAACAACATATTGGATCCCACCTTAATGACTGAGATTTATGCTGCTTATCCTGGTCATCTGGCACAACAGGGCAGAGGCAGGCCACCACAACATTGGGGTGTGTAGCCCTTAGGAGCAGGCAGTGGGGGAGGGGGTACTGTAACAGATTGACTAGGCTCCACCACCACCCAATTACAGAGATCACTACTGAGTACTGAGCACCTGCACCTGTCACCAATCAAGCACCTCATCAACCAACCTGTATTTAAGCACACACCTCAGCCACCTTTATTGTCTGTTATCCTGTTAGAGAAGAAGGTTATCCTCAGTTATGCAGGTTATACAGGAAAGATTAGCATTATGTGCTGATATGTGTTATCCTCTGTAGAAACAGGGAAGATTAGCATTAAATACTAATCTTTGTGTTTTCTTCTGCTTTGCCGGAGAAGGTTAACCATAGCTGATATGGGTTAAGAAGCGTTGATCAGAGAAGTTTTAGTTTTTTTGTGTCAGAAATGCTTTACAAAATGTTAAGAATGAATGCTAAGATGATTCTAACAACTGAGAAAGGTGGACTAGCAACCCCTTCATGGACAGTTCCTCTTCAGGAACTTGATCCGCATCAATGACGCTATGTGGAACAAGATGCCCACACCCCCCTGTTTAGTCTGGGTACTTGGGGTGAGAGAAAAGAAGAGCCCAGAGTGACTCACAAGTCCAGTCTGTAGAAATGGAAAAACGTATAGCTCTGCTATGTTTGAGACCACTGCACCTTGGAAATCTGGCAGTATTGGCAGACTGATCTCCTGAGTGCAATGAGGAGATATGGGTACTGTGTACTCAGGTGTACACTGCTCTTTCTCAGAGGGGCCTGCCTTCAATAGTCCTGGTCCATATTGTCAGGACATAACAAGAAGCTGGAACACAATTGGGACTACTCCGCCCAGCAGCCCCTGCCTCCACCTCAACCTCCTTGGAGGAAGAGAGAGCACAGTGTTCCTTACTAAAGTATTTTTTCACAAGTTCTCACCTGTAACACAAGTGCTGCCACTGCAACATGCACTGATTTCATCCACAAGCCTTTCTCTCCTTAGGAAGAAACATGTCATAGCAACAGCAGCAAGATCCAAATGTGAGCCTTGTGATCTCAATTGCTTCCATGGCTTTTTTTTTTTTCTCAACACCAGCAGGAGAGAAACGTGAGCTCACAGGAAAAGCTCCTCTCGCCCCTTTTCTTACTTGTACAAGGTAAAGGAAGACAACTTACTAAAGAATGACCTATGATGTCTCAGCCATTCTTTGGACTGATTACATATACTATTCAGAGCATGGTAATGCTGGAGACATTCCCTATAGCATCATCGAGGCGGCTTGAGGCTGAAGAGGCTACGGGCCGAGTATGAAATTTTCTGTTTGCTCCTCGAGAGAACTATCCCCCTGCTCCAGCAGCAGGATGAGAAAATTAGGCTGATACATCAGGGCAAAAAAAAACAAAACAGAGAAAGCAGGCTACTTTCTAACTGTTAGGGTCTGGTCTTCTGTCAGGCATGTTGGAGTGGAAAGGAACACTCGAAGAGGAAACTCATTTAGTCTTTAAACAGTCTTTAATGATGCACAATGGATATAAGGCAGGAAAACAGGAATTACAAACAGGAACCTATATACCATAAAGAAAATGACTTAATTAACACATCTGAACTTAATAAGACAGTCAACTAGGGGCACACACAGAGCACATGGGGCATGAAAAACAAAAACAGAATGGTCCAAACACATGACAATAAATCATAATATTAAGGTTATGCTGTATAAATAACAAAACCAAAATAATACCAAAACAATACCAAAATAACATATTTATATGAGATAAATGATAAGGTAAATCCCATTGATCTTATCAAATACTTTGCCTGCACAACTCAAAACAGAACATTAATAACTGTTATAAATACTGTCTTATACATAACATTATAATGAGAGCACTCTTTAAAAAAAGGGAATTCTTAGGGTGAATTCTTTTGCTGACATTGATTGTGAACTATCTTTTAATCAAAACTATTTACCCCGTTTGTATCTGCGAGGAGTCGGTTACACATTTTCTGTGTTAACATCAGTAATGACTTTAGCATGTCTGACTTGACTCTTGGAAATGCATTTTGCTTATATCAATCACCAAGGTAGTCTCAGGTCACATTCTATTTACAGGATGGCTCATTGCCTCCTTTTTATTTCTCAATATAGCGAGATGCAATGGCCCATGACTAGCCCAGTGCACGCCTATACACTTTCAGATTAAGACTAAATGCTCATTTCTCCTAGCGGCCCACTATGGAACAACCACAGCTGGTTTCTTTAGCTAGTGCAGCACTCAGCAGCAGCCCTGCAACCCATTTCACTAAGGAGGGATCTTTTCTCACAGGTGAAGGCCATTTGGCATCCTTGGCCAGAGCTCTGAAGCCTTTATGTATGGAGCCTTGAAAGGAGCTTAGTCAGTTCTCAGTGAGAGTAAGCAGTCCAATTTTTGGCTACAAGACACCTTTATAAAACTCTAAAATGTCATGTAACATGTTCCATGTGCTAACTCTACGCTTAAAGTATATGTGGCAGCTATCACAGCGAACCATTCTCTAAAAGCTGACTAGCCAATTGGCAGAAAAGTTCAGATCAGTTCTTGAAGGGCACCTCTAAGTCGAATAGTACTTATCCTCAGATGGTGCTGACGTTACTTGTCAACAGTTCTAAGGGACCTGCGAGGCCCCCCTTTCAAATGGCCTCTACCTGGGAGTAGTCCAGCAGGATTTCTATTGGTGACATTTGAATGGTCACTGGATGGTTGTAACTGTCTACATTTGTCAGATTTTACAATTTGGATAACCCTGTCCTGCAGGCATTTTTATTCATCACTTTTATTTATATATGGCTTTTAACAACACAGATTGTATCAAAGTACTGAACAGTATGAAATAGAAGTATACAATGTATAATGAGATTGAAAAATTTGTTATTAAATGCAGAGATGATCTCTGTAATCAATTTGACGATAATCACTAGAAGTTAAGTGTCCCCACCAAAGCAAGCCAGAGGTGACAGCAGCAAGGAACCAAAACCCCTTCCATACAGAATGGAGAAAAAAAAACCTTGGGAGAAACCAGGCTCAGTTGGGGCCAGTTCTCCTCTGGCCGGACGCCCAGCACTTAACTTTCAGTTAAATTTTTAAACACAGCTGTGTCAGATAGTGTAAATTACATTCTTTTTACAATGTCACAAGTAAATTGTGTTATGAGGAGTGTTCGCAGTGTCACACCCACGGCACGTTCCCTCAGTCCCAGTCATGACACCACCCGAATAATCAGAGATTCATTACACCCATGAACCATCCCCCGAATACTAATCACCATCACCTGTACCAGCAATCACATTCACACTACTTATACTCACCTCAGTCACTTCCTTGTCGGCTGGTATCAGCATTACATGGACACGCCTTACCCTAGCTCGTCTCCTGCATTCTTCTGATTCCCTGTTGTCGTCTGGAAATCGGTGTGATTACCTACAGATGAAACCCAAGCATGGTTTAAGGAAAGTGTGCTTTACTGGTCTTGGAAAATACTGTGAACTTGAACTTACCTACTGCCTTCTTTGAAGTTATCACTGCTTGAACACGTTACTTACCTTGTGACTATAAATAAACATTCTTAACTAATGACTTCTTTTATGTTTGGTCGTGACACCCATTTCCAGCCGATCTAATTAATGCAGCCTAGCAATCCTTTAATAGGTTTGAATAATAAAAGTGTATAAGTGTTACTTGAAGGCTAGATTTAAACTGACAGAGTATGTCTGCTTCCCGAACAGTGTTAGGGAGATTTTTCCAGACTTTGGGTGCTAGATAGGAAAAGGATATTCTAGGTATTACCAAACAGCCAGAGTTTTGAGAATGCAGCAGATGTGCAGGACTATAATGTGATATGAGCTCACTCAAATATTGAGGAGCTAAACCATTAAGGGCTTTATAAGTAATTAAAAAGATTTTAAAATCTATCTGATGTTTGATAGCGAGCCAGTGCAGTGTTGACAGAACCGGGCTAATATGATCATACTTCCTAGTTCTAATAAGGACTCTAGATGCTTTGTTTTGGACTAGCTGAAGTTAGTCTTTTTTAAGCATGCAAAACAACCACCTAATAAAGCATTACAATAATCTAACTTCGAGGTCATAAATGCATGAAAACACATCCCTACCCCAAAGAATTTTCCTTTTCTGTCAGGATACTAGAAATGGTACTATCCTAACAACTATTAAAAAAAACAGATGGGTCGTGGAGATTTACAATTGATTGTAGTGTGACAAATCATTATGCTGATAAGATCAGCCCTCTTGTGGTGACCCATCAACTATTTTCCGATTCATTAAACCAAAACAGAGCCAATTTCTAAAGAAATCCAATCATTGTTCGCATTTGCAATTCAAGGTCAATAATAAACCTTACAAGAATGTCACAGGGTTTCCACAATTCTCCTAACTATCAGCAATCTTTGCCAAGACATTTGAAAGTGTTGATTCAATATTAGTTGTCATTCAGTGTATTGATTTGTTTTGATTTGTTCAGAAAAAAATTGCTGAAATTGAAAGGGATGTCAGGCAGCTGCCTGTACAACAAAGGTCAATAGAATACATGAAAAAAAATCTCAACTGTGTCAGGCAGAAGTAATCTATTTAGGTCAGATTAATTCTTAGAAAAAGAGGTGAATAAAACCTAGTTGAAAATCGAAAAGCCCAAGACAACAGTGAACTGAACTCTAAAATGGCTTTTGAGGAATGCAAAGCTCTTGCACTGATCACAGACATTGCATGTGAACATTCAAAAAGGTTACATGACATCTTTACATGAAGTTCTGGAAGTCTATTTGGCCTTAAAGTACGAGTAGAAGATCCAGGATCAGTAAGTATGACAGTTTGTAGACCAGTTCAGTGGAGTAGATAAAACAATAATTTAAGTATTTTGTCTTTCCAGGAGCAGGAATGATCATGGAAGGAAGACACACCTCGGAATCCAGGAATTGGGAGGAATTGTAGACACAGGGAGATTGAGGAGACATTTGGAGGTATACAGGAGGCAAATAATATAGGTAAGTATTCAATGGATGCAATAGCAAAGTCAGAGAGTCCTCTATGTGTGTACAAGACCTTAGTTAACCAAACCCTACAAGCTTTCTGTCAGCGCAGAGGATAAAACATATTGGTCTGCAGTGGTTCTTTGGATAGAGTTACACTCACCAAGCCTTGGTTGTACGGAAAGATTTGTCTGGAACAGATCTTTTGAGCTTGAAGTTTCAGTCTGGATTCAGTTGAGCAGCTCTATCCAGGTCACAGCACCAAAACTGTCTGTTAACTCTTCTCTGATGGACATTGAGTAGATAACAAGTATTGGACTGTCGAAATCTCCAAAAAAATTTAACTAAGGATGTGATACATTGTAGCTATATACATTTAGGGGGCAGTGCATAGGAATAGAGACAAAGCACTTTTGGTGGCAAACTCAGAAAAAGCATGTAAATGAAGTACAGGACTCAGCCCAGTAACAGAAACTACCCAGCATTGACCTAACCAACATACAAGTGTCATTTAAATGCATAGGTGCTATAAAAACCTTGAAACAAAAGTCACAGTTGTACCTTGAGATTAGCATTAACACTTAATTTGGTAATCCTGTCAGATGTTCAGGAACTGCACAGGGCAGGTTTTTTCAGCTTATACTGTTATACTGGAACCTATATTTGACCTTTTATAAATTTGTAATACCACACCCTAAAACATCTTGCACGGAGGACAGTCAGTAAAAGTGACAAAGTCAGACATCCTACATATGGACATTTTAAATAATTTTTCTTACAAAAACACATTGATTTGTTGCAGGAGACTTTTATTCAATTTTGTTTTTATATAACTAACATTGGATTCGTCTGAACAAATGCCGTATACACCTAGGATGCTTTGAGCATAAGCAAAACATGGTTTAATTAAAATATTTGGGTGAACCATCCTTTTAATCTTTAATCTTCAGATAAAAATGGGTGTTGTCTGCATAACAATGAAATGACACACCATAATAACTGACCTATCGAGATCATAAACATAAATCATAAACATGTAAATATGAAAAAATTACTGGTTCATCCTTGTAGAACATCACAAGATAAAGGTGCTGAGGTCAACATGCATTCTCTCATCTGAACCAAGAATCCAGTTTAAGACCTTACCTTAAATACCTATGCAAGTTTTTAAACATGAGATCAATCTTTCATATGCTGCTGTAAGAAGTATCACAACCTTTCATAGAAAATTTTTGTTACAGTTTATTTTGATAGTCCACTTTAGACATTCTACTAACTGTAAGTAGCGATTAAGTGGTGAGGGGAAAACAGGCTTTAAATTGGATATATGAAACAGGGGATCAATTCTCCTGTATGCCAGAGGAAGTCTGAGAAGGACTGCCACTGGGTTTAAGATCAAGTGCGGCGGAACCTCTGGACAAAAGCATGAGCAGTGGGGACGGCAACTTCAGATTCCAGACTAGGAAAAATGGATGACTGGTAACCTAAACTAAATTTGAAAGAAATGAGTAATAAGTTACGTGCGTACTAAACCCGCAAGAGTTGTTGGTTCCAGTGCAACTAAACACACTCTCCAGATCTTGGTTGGCGCACTCAGTCTGGCCATTGGTCTGAGGGTGAAACCCTGAATTCACACTCGCCCTCAGTAACCAACAAAACTCTCTCCAGATCGTGGACACAATCGTGGTCCTTTTTTGGAAAATACATCTACCGGGAGGCCCTTAATGAGAAAGACATGATCTACAACAGTAACCGCTCTCTCCTTGGCAAAAGGTTATTTGGGCAAGGGGATGATATGAGCCACCATCCGACAGACAAACAACCGTTTTTGTGGGATGTGGGACTAGAGTCTTGAAGGGACTGACAGGCAGTTGGAGTAACTTTTTTTTTAAGATTGGACATTTTATACCGTGGGCAGACTGAACAGGCCAAACCAAATTCCCAGAAGCCACAAGCCATTAAATACCATTAGAATCCTTGTTTGACAAGTCTACGAGCCTCACAGGTATTATGCATTCTGGAGAGAACGGGAGTTTGGAGTGGTCAAAAAGGCCAATAAGAGTGTCAGGGTTGTGTACAAAGGGCAATGTCCAAAAAATTACCTTCTGGCCTGTAATACCTTTTTGCTCGCTCTCCTCTGTGTGCTCAGCTATGGGGGGAATCTAATAGGTAGGTTGAAAGAAATGCTTGATGGTTTTCTGATGTGTCCCCTGCTTACACAATTTACTTAGACTTCTCTCATTTGGAAAAAACACAGAGCCAGAAAGCGCGATAACACAACTCAGTCAATTGATCCGAAATCGTGAAAAAAATTTTTTGGGGCAACATTTAATGACAAAGAAGTGTAATAATTGCAGTAATTATTTATTCAAAATAAAATGTAATAATAATATACTGAAATATAATTTCTTTCCCTATTTAATTGTTATGTATGCCAAATTGCATAATAAACTTTTAGACTTAAATTTTTTTTTTAACATGGCTTCAGTGTCCTCATATGTATGAAATCAACGTCCTGTTTCATAACAGAATGTAACGAGGATGCTGTAATGAGGAATCAGAAGCGTTCGGATCCATTCGCATGCTCTTTATTAATAATGGTCAAACAGGCAGGGGTCAGCAACTATAACAGAAATATCACAGGGCAGGCAGAGTCGAAAACGGAATCAGGCAAGGGTCGAGGCAGGCAAACTGAATCAGAGTTGAGGTACATAGGCAGTAGGTCAATAGACAGAGAGCAAACGATCAAAGAAACAATATCACAGAGTAAGATCAAACAAGGGAAGACAATGAAAGTGGGATAAATGCACAGAATTACAGAATTACAGAATTACAGAATTACAGAATTACAGAATTACAGAATTACAGAATTACAGAATTACAGAATTACAGAATTACCATATGGGGCAAGAATAAAACTTTGCAAAGTGTAAAAGCTGGTAGCAGCTTATATAGCAGTCTGATGAGGTACACCTGGGCAGGTAATCAGGGCTGAAGAAAGGCATGATGGGAAATGTAGTTCAGAGGGCTAATATTCTGGAGAAGGTTCCCTCTGGTGGCCGTTGGAGAGAGCCACAGAGGCGCGGTTCATGACAGCCGCAGAGTCTGAGTTAAAATCCATGCACTGTTGTTTATTAGGGAAAAGAAAATGAACCATTATGGCAAGGCAGGCAGAGAGTCAGCAGTACAAAGACAGTTCGATTCACCAAAGATGTACAGTGCAAGATCCAAAACGCAAAGCTGAGGAGGCAGACAATGAATCAAAACCAGAGTAACATTCCAATTAGGCAAACCATGCAAAAAGGCAAATCCAAGAATCAGATAAAAGATTAGAAACAGGTAAACAGGCAGAATCATACACGAGAGAATCAATCAGAATAACAAGTCGAACGCTCAGTAAGGCAGAACGACTGGCAATACTTTGGATCGAGCACATGGAGGGGCTTGTATTATTAAGCCCTCAAACAGATAATCATCAAAGAAGAAGCAGAGGAATGAGTACAGCTAGTACTCAGCTGAGGGCTCCCTCTGCTGGCTGGGAATTACACAAAAAGTCATATTTTGATATAAACTTCCCAAAAAATGTTCCTGAGATGTTGATTCATGACACATAATTAAAAAAATGATTTAAATAATAATGACAAAATATTGTCATATTTCCGTAGGAGTGTCACTAAATCAATTTCAGACATTTTTGAATCACTGAATGTGGTCTTTACAGGACAGACTTAAAACTGTGGCATGTAGAGTCTCATAGAAATTCATTGAAATATAATGTCCACATACATGGATGCAAGTGAGGAGGTTAATGTCAACCAAAGTAACTTCTAATTTAGGTCTATACATTATACCAGTCTGTATGTTTAAATGGTTTATTTTTAATGCTTATACCTTCCAGATGATTTTGGGCTAGAGGTTAGCACCAAAACTCAATCTCCTGCTCTGGCTCTGGGAGGAGATCATTTCTTGCCCATCCAGCTCACTGATGTAGCCAAGTTACAGGCAGAATTTGCAAAAGTATTCCCACTCCTGACTGGCCGGACGAATCTCATTGAGCACCATATTGAGACCGAGCCAGGCGTGGTATAATGTAGCTGGCTGTATTATTTACCTGAACACAAGAAAAAAGTAGTTTAGGTGATGCTAACCATGGGGAAAAGTCCAACAGTGATTGGGCAAGCATGAGTTTTAATTCCTAAAATGGGCCGCTTGGTTCAGTTCTGTGTTTATTATTGCAAGGTGAATGCTGTGTCGAAATTCAATGTGTACCCAATGTCGAGAATTGACAAGTTACTTGATTGGCTAGGCACGGCTCGTTTTTATTAGATTTACCAAAAGGATACTGGCAGGTCCCTGTATCGTCTATATCCAAAGAAAAGACAGTCTTCACAATGCTGTTCAGGTTACATGAATTTGTTACACTACCATTCAGGTTTTTCGGGGGTCTGGCTATGTTTCAGCAACTCCTGCAGCCCCATGCAACATATGACGCTGTTTATCTGGATGACATCATAATCTATAGTAATGATTCGCGGCGGCATGTTGAACATTTGAGAGCAGTCCTGAAAGCGCTGAGAGTAGCATAGTGTGTGATTGGGCAAGGGTATGTCAGTTATCTGGGCTTCCACTTGGGTAATGGACAGGTGCATCATCAAATTGATAAGACTGCAGCAGTGGATGACCAAAAAGCATTAATTATTATAATTATTCGGACCTCACCAGCCCTCCGACTGATCTTAGTAAAAGGAAGCATCACATCCGGTCCAGTGGACGGATATTTTCGAGTGATATGAGACTGGGTGCTCAGATGGTAGTGGCAGACTTCCTCTTCAGTAATGGGGGGCCAGACGGGCGGTGGGGGTATGTGGCGAGGGGGCGTGATTCAGCAAGAGAGTTGTGAGACAAGCTGTGAGTAAGTGGGTCAAGTGCAAATGATAAACACCTGGGTCTTAAAGACCGCTTAAAGACACCATGCATGGAGGAATTGGTAGAGCAGGACCGATGGCTGACTGTGCCTGCATGGAAGAAGCGGTTTCTGTGCAAAAGCCCTGTGTTATATTGAGCACTGGCAGCTCGATTTTTGTTATTTTTGCCTAATTAAAATCACACGTAGCCGTCACGCTGACCCTGCCCTCTTCCTTGCTGACACTACCCCTGTTACAACTGTCTACATATGATAGGATGTTTTATGAAAGTATTGTGAAATCAAAATAATGACACACATCACTTTAGTTACGTAAAAAAATGAACAAATGAACAACTCTCTTCCTGTGAATGGATTACATTTTATTATTACCACTCTTGAATGAACAATGAAGCGCTGCAGCATCAAAATTACTACAACACAAAACCCTCTTAACAAAATAATGGCAAAATCACAGAGATTTCAATAACAGACCCTGACTCTTATCGGGTCTCATCAGAATTAGCAGTTCTCCTCAGCAACGAAAGAGATTAATTGTCCCACCACATGTGCAATAATAGCTTGACTCCATGCCCAACCAATCGAGTGTGCAAAGGCAGCCCACAGAGTAATTGAGGTGATTTGGCAAGCGCTGCCTCGCATACATCGCTCCATAAAGACATCATCCTATGTCGCATGAGGACTGCCCACATATCGCCTCAAGGAGGTTTGTGCCAAGAATGTGGTGTAAATATGAATTTGGGGTATTAAGCAACCAAACAAAGGTATATGTGAGAATGGTCTGTGTCAGCATTGTGACTCTGACTGTGCTGTGAACTGCAAACAGCATTGAATCTCTGAGGAATCTGTAAATATTGCCTCTGGTCTAAAATATGTCTTTGGTCTAAAATGAGACAGCCCATATATCTGAAAATATGTATGGCTGTACACCATCCCACTCCAGTTTATTAAGAGGAAATACATTTTTAACACACACACACACATATTATTTCATATGATACCCATGCTGTCGGTACAGCATGTGAAACCTGAATAGAGAGACATGGGAAACTTCAGACTTAATTCTCTAAAAATATTTTTATGCCTTGAAAAAAAATATGAAGGGAATAAAATGATTGGGAATTTTTCCCATTTTCTCTGAGCCTGAGGCAGCTTTAATGGATTTTCTCCACTTGGATGCAGGTGAGGGGGCTCTTATTCCAGCTCAATCATGTAAGAACCTCCCCCCTGCCTCCCTTTATCCAGGTGTTCAGCCAATCCCTTTGCTCACTCCCACTGGATGGTAGCCATGTTCTTATTAAATTCTGCAGGCAGGCTGAACACAGCCTCAACACACTGCCCTCCAGTTACAAACCAGTGCACAGCTTTTGTACACTAAGCTAAAAAGCAGAGATAAATGGAGCTAAATATGCATTTTAAAGTGCTTATGGGTGTTTTTTGATTTACAGATCTGTTAATATTACTGCAACAAAAAAGACATTTAAGACATTTAAACACTGCAGATATCAAATGGGTTTTGGCTGCTTACGAAATTACTCACAAACCTGTTATTAAGGAATGTACAACTTCAGGCCCACAGCATTCAGACCCACAGAATCGATCCCTCTCCCCATCCCTTGACTCGTTCCATCTAGAGAATTCGGGCTAAACAACCAAAGCAGTTTCTTCCCTCAAGCTGTACGACTCTTCAGTAACCAAAAACATCCAAACAGACAAGCCAATGTGTGCATGCTGTCCATGGTATTGACCTTACAATCTTTTTAATACAATCTTTTTAATAGGACAATTTGTATACAGTACATTCCCTCACAATGTATTTTAGTAGCTACTGCATTTATTGTATCCTATATAAAATATACTTTGTCCTTTTTCTAACATTTCCAACACAAAATATACCTAAAAGATTGTCTCCGTTTAGATTCATCCACCACACTAATATACCTGGGGTGCCAGCTTTACTGGTAGTTTTGATACGTAGAGCTTTTCTCACCTGCGGCCAGTGACACTGCACACTTCCACCAGGCCCCATATGCAAATTATTATTAATGGTGATTTATTTACTTGCCATCCTGTGCCAAGCCTGGCTATTAGAAAAAGAGAGCGAGAAAAGTGAAAAATACTCCCATGTTGAGTTTTATAAGTCCCACCCCCCACCCAGCTTAAAGCGTTGCCATAGAAACTCCCAATCAGAAACTGTTGTGTCCATGCTCTTGGCGTGGGTTTCGATGGCGCAGGTGGAATGCATATGGAACAATGGCCCATCTGGGTGTGCCAGTGGCGCACATTTTAATCACACCGTTTCGACAGTGCTGGCTGATGGAGACATTGAGTGGGCTGCTGGGAGGCCGCCAGACCTCATCTACGGTGAGCAGAAATGGACTATAGAAGGGAGATGCTTCAGATTTGCTCACATGCAGACATATTTTGAAGGATTTAGTTCATTTGTCAAGCCCAGAAAAAAAATAGTTTTGATACAAAAAAAAAATCACTACTTTAGCTACATAACTGTATAGCTTGTTTCATTTCTTAATTTTTTTGCTTGTACTTTAACTATTTCTTTTAATTCGTGAGGTGCAATGTAGGTACATACATTTTCAAAAACGATTTCTTGAAAATAAAATAGATTCTGATTACATAAACTATTATAACTTGATTGTAATTCTAATGCTAATTATTGCTTTGGACATGGGGATGTGTGCACCTGAATCAATAATTCAGGGCACCTTATCAATTGAACCACATTTGCGATATGAACAGAACTAGCGAAGGTTAATTAAAAGACAAAAGCCAAGGGGGTGCCTGGCAGCTCTCCTGGTCTAAACCTATTTATACCATGCTAGGGGGATGGGGATTTTGGGTCTAGGAATGTAATATTGAGTCCTTCTAATAACCCAGTAACCTTGCTCCTACAGATACATAAATAAACCCAGCCTGCATCATTCTCTGCACCTGTCCCTTTCAAATATCGATGTTGAAGCCTTAGACATACAACCTGATTGCTAAGTAGCATAATGGACATTATATTACACTTACTAAACAGAAAGTCTAGTAAGTGTAATATAATGAAGCTCATTTATAATCGTTGATCTGAAATATGAGATTTATTTTGAGATTTAATGTGGTCTCAAAAATAAAAAAAATAAAAAAAAGTTTAGTTTCACAAAATGTATCATTGTGTTGTAGCTATTTAATGCTGGTATCTAAAGCAATAAAGCATGCACATTTGTGTCTTCTTTTAGTTTTATTCTGTTGTGTTTTTGTTTCACTATTCAAGTGATTTTGCAGCTGAATTTGTGTAGGAATAGAATAGAGCACAAACCAAATAAAATTTATTAGGATATTAAGTGACAAAACATATCACTTTATGCTAAGTTTTTATCAACATTATTGATAAACACTACTTTGTACAAAACTTATCTGAAAAGAGAGAATTGAGCTAAACATAAGTTTTAAAGTGAATTTACGTAGTTTTTTATTCATATATTTGTTAATATTAGTAGAAAAAAACCACACATCATGCCTTCTTCAAACTAAATATTTTGGTACATTTGATCATGAACGTGATGACACAATGGATTATTATGATACAATAATTAGTAAACATTAATTAATTGAATTTTTTTGTTGCCCCCTTTTAATGGTGATTTATGTACTTGGCATATTTCAACACAAACTCAGTGGTTACACTTCATATTAAGTTTTAATCAACATTAGTTAATTTAATAAACTTGATTCATATTTAGCTCATAATTCATGTTTTTCATAATATTGTTGATTTATACAATTTATTACATTATTATGTATATTATTATATATTATTTTTATTTTTAACTTTTAATTATAGAAATTACCAATACATTAATCTACATTAAATAACCTTTTGCTTTTAAATGAACATATTGAAACTTACCGAAAAGTACCACTTGTGTTAGACAGCATGTTAACCTAAATATTTTTTTTTTTCTTTCCCCGACATAAACATATCTAAATTATGTGTAATTAGTAACCTTTTGAAAAAAAAAAGAATTAAACAGGAATTAAACTGCTCTGGTCATTTAAAAATTTGCACTAACCATTTAATTGAGACCAATATTTGCAGGAAGTGCACTGAAACTTCGGTCAGTAAGTTTTTTAGAGCTATAAATGAACAAGGTCACTTTGGCCTATTGTAACTATAATTTTTAAAGACAGTTCAAGTTAAAACTTTAAAATTTAAGAGCAAGAGAGGCTTCCATAAACATACACTTTAATAGACGCATTTAATCCAGTAAGAAGTGGTACATATACACACTTGTGTGTGAATGAGAGTCTCTAGAGACTGTTGTGTGTATTTAGATGCAGGAGGTTGCAAAACTGCCAAAGTTTTAATTATGTCGCTACTCTTGGCACAGCACTGAGCTTCTTCAGACACAAGCAATTACATAAACAAAACCTCAAACATATTATATGTGTTGCTGAGAGAAGAATTTTAAATGTAATTTTGTTTAATATTAAATTTGAAATAGTCTAAAATCCACCTACTGTCAAGACTACTACAGATACATTATGGAATTGAACCTTCTCTGTCTCTGTCTTTCTCTCACTCTCTCTCTTTCCTTTTCTCTCGAGTCTGATATTTACAGCCAGTATTAGTCATTTGTTACAATCTTGGCCCGACATTAGATAAAACCACCTACGATTTGCTGTCACAAAGAACATTTAGGAAATGTGAGGGAAAAAGTTGATTGTTATAGGATTAATATTAAAGATCTGGTCACACCCTGTTTTCCCTGAGAGTAACTAAGAAGTCACAATAATCATTAGATAATCATTTTCTAAGAATTGTTACCAATAAACTTTTCATTAACTTACTAGTAATTCTTTATTTTGTATTTCTCTTTTAATTAAACTTTCTTTATCATGCTTGTACATGTCTCATGAAGTAATGAGAAGGGAATATGAATCGCTATAACCAATGTCAAAAAGTGAGTTATCAGATTTTTTGGATGCTTATCCCTGATATTTTAGACAATTGTTAAGAAATATACTTCTATTTTACTTTACCCTCATTTTCCATATGCTGTAAACAAAATAGATGAGAGAGAAAATTCTTAACTTTAACTGTACAATAAATAGACAATGCACACAAGAATATTTTCTTTTGGACAAAGTGGTGAAGAAAGCCCACTTTTGACTGGGAATGAGCTTTTAAGGCCATTTCCTGTGAGATACGTCCATCATTGCTCTCTATTTTACTGTGTTCCCCTTGTCAGCCATTATTCATCACTGTAATGTTGTGCTGGGCAGAGCCCCAAAACCTCGACTCACCATAGGGAAAGAAATAGAGAGACCAAACACCCGACATAAACACCATACTAAACGTCAGCATGGACGAGAAGTAAATAACACCAGGTAATCTGCCTTTATTAAATTTGTTCTTCAAAGGTTTGGGGTCAAAAGTCAGTGTACACAGATGGATGGTTGTGTTAAACACAACGTACATGTTTAAATAATTGTTTAAGTGTGATTCTGGGTAATTGGCTTAAACTTAGGTTCTAACTGTATGTATTCTTAAAATGCTCTCCAATCCTCTCCAATCTGCTCCTCTCCAGATTTTCTTAGCAGCCATCAGCCAGTTCTGTATGGGCCTTTGGGGCTTGGGTAGAGGTCCTTTTGGGATAGAGATAGGGAATTGATGGTGATTGTTTTAACATGTGAGACTGTAGGGAAAGACAGGCACTGCTGCAGACTGCCTGCCTGAGCTGAGGTTAGATAAGGTGAGAGCTGGGGGCTGGAATGGTTTCTCTGGCGTCATGCCCACCTGTAAATAGAGTTATACTCACACAGGATCCTCTGTAAAGGACCTTGTTTTGGAGCATTCATGAAGAGCATTTGTAGAGTAAAAGCATTTCTAGCAAGTTCTCCTGGAAAAAGCATTTAAAGTTGTGCTGACAAGCTTGCAGACTAAATAATTGTTATTTTCCATTTTGTATGATCAGGATACTTTTGTACATATGAATTAAAAGTTCTGTTGCATTTACATAGTAAATCAAAGAGTTCTAAAATGGTGCACAACACATGCATTCTCACAATAAAATATACAGCCACTCTATCTGCTGCTGAACTCCTGCCAGTGATTCCATTCACATAATTGACTTGAGCCACAAGCCTGTCCAAATAAATTTTTGTCCCCTCACAATGCACTCTTTCCTCATTATTCATAATTAGCCATATAGTCTTTCTGTTACAACTGAAGAGGTACTGATAATGATTATGGCAATGATTATGTGCTCTTGCTTTTGTTGTTTGGTTTGTTTCAGAATGGGTTGTCGAACCCAGATTTAATTCAGATGTATTATTGTGCACCATCTAAAAATCACCCAAGCCCTTATAAACTGGTGTTCACAGAAAATTATTTAAAATCCGCTCATAATCACATATTTGTGCTTATAAACACTTTGTGGAATGGACCTAAGTGTGAGGTTTGACTGAAGTATTTCAACATTTAAAATGCTGCAAATTTTGCAGCATGAGATTTTGAGACTGTGTTGGCTTTCTTCAAAGTTTCGGATATAGCCTAGTGAATTATCTTAGGTTTTATTTTAATCAAACTAAAGTTCATAATTATTAGAACTGAAGAAAGACAAAGACATTTTATTTCTGTCGAATTTTAATCAAGCTTGCTTTAACATAGTGTGCAAAGTAAAATTACCTTGTTTGTCACTGGAATTTGCTGTGTTTGAGGAGATCAATAGTCATCCATTTCAGTTTAAACAAAAGGGATATTAAGAAAAAAAAGGTAGTGTTTTGGGAGGTTGAGTAAGTAGGTGACCAGGTTGATCTGCTTCCTGATGGAGAAGGGACCAACAAATCTGGGACTAAGTTTTTTGCAGAGCAGAAGCTTCCTGATGTCCCAGGTTGACAGCCATACTATCAGTCCTAGCTGGAAGATGAGAGTTTTGGCTCCTGTCAATCACTGCCTGCGCATTACCTGCTGAATCGGATGATGGGCCACTTCCAAGTCCCTCTCGCTTTCTCAGAAGCAGTCATTCATTGCAGGGACATTCGAGAGCTCCCCCTGACAGGAAACAACAGAGGCTGGTAACCAGGCATGCACTGGAAGGAAGTCCAGTAGATGATTGGCAAAGAGAGTTCTGTGCATACCCTGCTCAGCCCAGGAACTGGTTCCAAGAGTCCTGGTGGCCACGCCAGAAGGTTAGAAAGAAGTGCCCAACTGCATTTATCTTTCTCTCGGTCTGACCATTCGACTGATGGTATCAACAGAATCAGAAACCTAATATGCACTGATTCTTGTTATTCACATGGAGTCCCATTAGACCCTCTGGTTCTCACAAACTGACTGTCACTCTAGTTGGCAGCCTCAACCACTGAATTCCATGAATGAAGTTGGTGACTAGAAGGTAGCCACAGAAACAACATCAATCTGAGTGTGGCAGACCAAACTGGTGGCCACCTAGACTCTGAAAGTACCAGGATGTGAGCCTGAAGACCATTTCTTTCACAGAAACTCCACCACTGAAACACAGCAGTAAATGGTGTGTCATACACCAATTTCTGAAAAACCACCATCTGTGGGCATGACTTTGATCAGAACAAGGATGCAGAGGCTTACTCCTAAACGAAAGTGAGCCTCATGCAGAGCACTCCAATCAAAGTGATTATCTCATTCATATACCTCAAAAATGTAATTGCTCTAATCACATGCCAGCAACTCAATGCATTTAGGCATGTAGACATGGTCAAGTTTCTGCTGCAGTTCAAGCCGAGCATTAGAATGGGGAAGAAAGGTGATTTAAGTAACTTTGAACGTGGCATAGTTGTTGATGCCAGACGGGCTGGTTTGATTACTTCAGAAACTGCTGATCTACTGGGATTTTTACGCACAACCATCTCTAGGGTTTACAGAGAATGGCCCGAAAAAGAGAAAATATCCAGTGAGCAGCAGTTCTGTGGGTGCAAATGCCTTGTTGATGCCAGCGGTCAGAGGAGAATGGCCAGACTGATTCGAGCTGATAGAAAGGCAACTGTAACTCAAATAATCACTTATTACAATGGAGGTATCAAATCAAATAATTTTTATTTATATAATGCTTTTAACAGTATAGAATAGAAGAATACAATGATAGTGGTGTATAATGACGTGATTAAACAATTTTTTATTAAATGCAGGGACTTTCTCTGTAATCAATTCGACAATAATCGCTGGAAGTCCACTTCTGGCCGAAGGCCCAGCACTTAACTTCTAGTCCAAGTGTATTAGTTTGTGCGTGTGTGTGTTTATCTGGTGATCTGTCCATGGGGCACATCTATAATCTCTGAGTGCTGATCCACCATCTAATCTGGATACAAACTGAGAAACAGAATAAGAAAGAAACAAGACTAATATTAGCGTAGATGCCATTCTTTTTACAATGTCACGAATACATAGTGTTTTATGAGGAGTGTTCCCAGTTCCAGCTGATCTAATTAATGCATCCTAGCTATCCTTTAACGGATTTGAATAATAAAAGTGTATTAATGTGTTATGTGTAGGCCAGGTTAAAAAGATGTGTCTTTAATCTAGATTTAAACTGACAGAGTGCTTCCCAAACAGAGTTAGGGAGATTGTTCCAGAGTTTGGGTGCTACATAGGAAAAGGATCTGCCACCCACAGTCGATTCTGATATTCTAGGTATCTAGGTATTATCAAACAGCCAGAGTTTTGAGAACACAGCAGATGTGCAGGACTATAATGTGATAAAAGCTTGCTCAAATATCGAGGAGCTAAACCATTCAAGGCATTATAGGTGATTAATACGATTTTAAAATCTATCCAATGTTTGATAGGGAGCCAGTGCAGTGTTGATAGACTGGTGCAGTGTTGACAGTGCAGTGTTGACAGGTATGCAGAAGAGCATCTCTGAATGCACAACACGTCGAACCTTGAGGCGGATGGGCTACAGCAGCAGAAGACCACACTGGGTGCCACTCCTGTCAGCTAAGAACAGGAAACTGAGGCTACAGTTTGCACAGGCTCACCAAAATTGGACAATAGAAGACTGAAAAAACATTGCCTGGTCTGATGAGTCTCGATTTCTGCTGCAACATTCGGATGGTAGGGTCAGAATTTGGCATCAACCACATGAATGCATGGATCCATCCTGCTTTGTATCAATGGTTCAGGCTGGTGCTGGTGGTGTAATGGTGTGGGGGATATTCTCTTGGCACACTTTGGGCCCAGTAGTACCAATTGAGCATTGTGTCAATGCCACAGCCTACCTGAGTATTGTTGTTGACCATGTCCATCCCTTTATGACGACAGTGTACCCATCTTCTGATGGCTACTTCCAGCAGGACAACGCGCCATGTTATGAAGCACAAATCATCTCAGACTAGTTTCTTGAACATGACAATGAGTTCAGTACTCCAATGCCTCCACAGTCACCAGATCTCAATCCAATAGAGCACCTTTGGGAAGTGGTGGAATGGGAGATTCACATTATGGATGTGCAGCCGACAAATCTGCAGCTGATGCTATCATGTCAATATGGACCAAAATCTCAGAAAAATGTTTTCAGTACCTTGTTGAATCTATGTCATGAAGGATTAAGGCAGTTCCGAAGGCAAAAGGGGGTCTAACCCGGTACTAGTAAGGTGTCCCTAATAAAGTGGCCGGTGGGTGTATGTTGATAAGGCTAGGCAGAATAGCAGAACCTGATAGTAGTAAGTTTTTCCTCTAAAAGTGAACCTTGGGAATTTCCTGCATTGTGGCAAATTTTTATTTTTAAAATATGGGTCCTTGAGATCTACAATGGACAGTTGAACCCCCTGTCATTTCTGGGAACCATTCTGTCGAAGAGGGGATATGTTCTACAACCTCTTTGTCCAAAAGAGCTTGCAATTATTGTTCTTGTTTCAAGGTAGTGTAAACCATACCATTGAAATGCAGAAAACAATACACAAATTGCATCCTGTAGCCTTCTTATGCAGTCTTTACGACCCAAGGAGGAATTATCTGGCAGTAGATTCCACACTACCAAATTCTCTAAAAGGGAGACTGTCTGTGACACTCTATTTTATCATCATAACACCCTGTGCCCTTGAATTTATAATACTTAAATGTTGAAGGCACAAAAACAAAGGACAAATATGGTTCACTCCATGAACAAATTTTCTCATCATAGGAGATCACCAAAGGAGAGAGACCATTGCTGAACATTCCCCTGCCACCAGACAGAAACCTGTCTTTATTTATTATTTATTATTTATTATTTATCTATTATACCTCTGCAGTGGAACCCTACAGAACCAACAGATGTGTCTCCTCTCGAAGTATTTGGCCCACTTGAATCTGAACCAAACCCATACTGTAGTGAACATATCACCTGCTTAGGGGTTTACTGGTTATTGAGTGTGACTTGCTAGATGGTGAGTAATCAGAGTTGGTGGCAGAGGCTTCCCGAGATGAAATTCCCTGCTGACCCAGAGTCAAGGAAGTCGGAGTCTGTAAGCAAGTAAAAAAGAGCTAGTAAGAATTACATTATTACTGTGTGGCTTGCCCAGATCATATGCCCACTAACGCCACAATATAGACCCAGTCTTTAAGGTCAGCCGCCTCTGCCGCTCTGCCGCCAGTAGTCTAGTGCCTAGTGCAGTCTTTCAATTAAACAAAAACAAGAACACAGGATCAATGGAGGACTGGAGAAACAGGAGCATAGGGGAAGGGGAAGCACATGCCACACTGACAGAAAACAGGAGTCAACAAAGTTCAAGCCTTTATGGATATGATCGGGCAGCTTGTCCAAATGAGCTCCAACAAACTGAAGAGCTGTGGCATGTGCTTTATGCAGTGATTGCAGTGAGAGTGAGGTGACTGATCTAGCATGAGGTGCAGGTGCTCCAAATTAAAACGAATGAATATATATATATTTTATATATATATTTTTATCCAAATACAGTAGAGATAGTATAAGAAATTAAATGTCCTATAAAAATAAAAGCTGTAAAAATAAATGTAAAAAATACTGTAAAGTTGCATTAAGGTCCATTTACACCAAGCATGATGACTATAAAGATAATGATATTAGCAAAAACCAGCCACAGTCTGTTTATTCTAAGCAGACTTGCATCTGCCACTTTAAATTCTCTAGCTGGTGTATAGTGGATGGATTCTGATTAGTTGTCGATTTTTGTATCGTCACCAGCTGCAAAATAATTCCAACAATTCTGTTTCTCTGTGCCTTTTATCATTATCTTTATAGTTATCATGCTTGGTGTGAACAGGCCTTTGCTGTGAAACCAAAATACAGTAAATTGAGGGCAACCATGCTACCAGTAGCTTACTGAAATATACAGGGAAATTGTTAACAGTTAAAGAAATGGTCACTTGCACATTTGAGGCCAGAAGCATAAATTTTGCATAACAGTTGGGGAGAAATAAATTTTCTCCTGAGCAATATATGAAGGGGACACAAATAATACTAAAATTGTACTTGTAAGGATGTATACACAGAGGAAAGCATTACTACTATTAGTGCACCAGGGAGGCCGTGCCAAATTAGACAACTTCAAGCTGTTGTGGTCACGCTGCAACAGCGGTTGAATCCGTTGTAGACATTACTATCTGTCACGCTGTTGCCAAGTCTGTGGTTTTCCTGTGGAATGGGACTACTTTATGACTGTTGCCTCAGGCTGTTTTTCATGTTGGCTGGTTAAAGCGACCTCAGTAACGTGTACTTTAGCCCCCAGAACATGATTTTACCAGGGCACCCACTCAAAATGCGATTAGTTTGGGCTAGTTTTGAGTCGCAATTGGACAGGTTTTGTTGCAAATAATTTTTGTTTTGAAAAATGCCATTACAGCACATCAAGAGATTTGTTTTTGCTATTGCAGCAGTTAGAGATCTATCCATGCTGGATAGGTCTGGGTGTCTAAAGATCTGAATATGTAATAAAGACTACTGGACAAAACCTCTGATAACTTTGCCCACTCAGCCATACAGATTTAAGGACAGCCTTTTTTTCAAAGGCCAGATATGAGCTCTAGATGTTTTAAACAGCACAGGTTTAGTGCATTATAAAAGTGTATTATAATATGGCACTATACAATAGATTTATACATAAAAGTGCCAAGTGTGCAAGAGTGTTTCAGCATGTGTATGTGTGTTTATCATAATATGTTAGTTAGCAGATAGTGTAGATTTAAAAAAGTTTCTGATTTGAATGGTTTTATGCAATGTATAATATTTCTTCTGTTGAGCATTGTGTTTGTGAATAAATCCACCTTCTGGGGCATTGCACCGCTGCTGCTGCCCAACGTTGCCGGTTCCCCACATCCAAGCCTCTCATTTACTGCCTAAGATGACGTTGCATGATGACATCTTCCTACAGATGTTCAAGACTATGCCGACTTTGATAACTGGGACCCAATGACTGGGAATCTTGGCCAAATGATTCATCTCACCTCCACAATTTCCTAAGAAGTCTAATAGACTTTGTAAAAGTCTAATAGAAATATGTAAAAATATTTTTGACAGTAGATAACTAGATATAGTTATATTCTAGTCAATTCACAAGTTCAAATGTACAACTCTGTGTTTTTGCTACTTAAAAACCTGGGTTGATTTTTACATTGGATTTTTATGTTTTTTAGGTTGTTTGAAATTGGAAAACCATTCTCTTCCAGCACATGGCACTTTCAGAATAACAGCACACGAATCCCGAGAGACAGACTTTGAAACGTACAGTGCTCATATTTTTTTAAATGAATAGTCTTTTTAAGTTTTATTGAAAATTCTTGTGTTTCAGGCCTGCTGAAACCATAATTTCATGCATGTCTCACTCTCTCGTCTGCCAGCACAACCACATCTTGTGGGCCTCAAGATAGAGCTCTGTGTTCTTAGAGACAATGAAAATATATGGTTCTCAGTTCTCAGAACTCAGATCTGTCTCTTAACTCTTGTCACCTTCTACCTGGAAAGAAACTTCCAAGCCAGGACATCTTTGAAAATCATCACTCTTTAAACCAAGAACCAAGTTCAAAACCTTGGAACCATCAAGACTTCATTCGAAACTGCATCTGGACCCTTACCAAAGAGGCAACGCAAGTATTGCACATTTATCTAAAATAAGCAGAGGTTTATTATTAGTTATAGACCCCGTTATAAATGGCGCTGATGGTTTACAATTGGTTAACTGACTTTCCATAGCTTCTTTACACTTTATTGTGTATTTATGCGAGCATTTATGTGTGTTCAGTTATGTGAGTTAACGTTTCGTTAATTAAACTTTTGTGCACAAACTACATCAGTTTATTATTCTGCCTTGCAAAGGAATGTCCCTTTAAGATTTAAATTGTGATATGAGATGTAGGAAACATTTTATAAAGTATAGGACATTGCAGAGATGCTATCGCCAAAGGGGACAGAAACTCTGTTTTAATATAAGATAATTTATAAACGAAAGAAGAGCCGAACTGGATTTAATTGGACAGCACTCCTCAGGGTAAGCCCCAAATCAGCTATTTAAAACTTGAAGCAAGATGCTTTTGATAAGTCTTTCTCCATCTGGGTTCTGAGTTCAGAGTTCTGAGCTGAGGAGTTGAGAGTTCTTTCCATCCGAATCAGAGCATTGCGCATTCCATCACTTGCACTGCAACAACTCCTCAAACTTGCTGTACAGATCAATGAACTGCTCCAGCGTGCCTTCAGCATGAACTCCATTGACCCTCCGCATCTTCAACTCTAGAAACTTCCAAAGGTGAGCAACCCAATAACGAGAGACTTCCACGAACGTCCATTCAAATAGCTGGGAATCCCAAAAGACGTCATCCAAGACGAGCGCTGCAACCAATCAAGCCAGGATTCTCTCAGAGAAGCCAGCATTTTCAGTAATGCAGACAAAGTTTCCCTCTCTTAACTGAATGGTGCAAAGTAAAAAGCTAAAGATAAGCTAAAATCTCTGCTTTAATGACTTCTTTTGACTTGGGATCTTAGAACTAGCAAATAGAATTTGGACTTCCTTAATCAATTCCTTCCCAAACTATTTGTATGTGTCTTCGTGTGAATGTGTGTGCATTCATATCTTAGTCATGTTAGTAGAAGTATATTTCAATAAACTTTCATTGTCTTGTGTATTGTAAAGTTACAATCTCTGCACAGATCTGCACTACCCAGCTCAGAATTAAGAATTAAATCAGATTAAACGAATAAATAAATACCAATTAGCATTTTCAGAAAAGAGCAGTTGATGTGGAGTCAGTTTGCTTATTGGTGTTCCTGTCACAGAGGACTCCCGAAGATGCTTGATTGAAGTAGTGCTTTCTTTCGTGCAGGAATCCACCTAGGTCACCCCGAGGTCCTTGAGCTGATTAAGTCACTTGAGCTTAAGTTCCTGTCTCCTAAGGAAGAGCTCCTGACTGCGTTCACTTCACTTGCGCTTTTTCGGCCAGCATGAAGGGCCTTGTGATCGTGCAGGCCTACTTTCATCTTGTCTTGAGACCCCGGCCTGGATACATGCCGAAGGTTCATACCACACCTTCCCACAATCATTTGCCCCCATTTGCCACTCCACTCAGAGTGTGGCCTTCTCCCATGTGCTGACGCACAGCGCCTCTCTGGCAGACATCTGTAGAGCTGTGGGCTGGGAGACACCGAACACCTTTGTGCAGTATTACAATCTCTGCATTGAGGCAGTTTCTTTCCGTGTTTTGAGATAAAAACTAGCCGGTGTCCTGCTTGCTGCCCAAATATTCCCCTCACACGGGATGTTTGCACCTTCTCTCACGGCCGTGTTCCCCGGACAGTGAACCCTGGTTGAGCATCTCCCATCACACCCGGCAGTCAGAATGGACGAAGCAGTTTGACGCCAGACCCAGTGTCAATTCCCTTTGGGCAATCCCATAAGTGCATTTCCATGGTAAGTTTCCCCTGCAGGTGAACTTGTATCTTCCCTTGGCAGATTACCTGTCTGTTTCTGCTGTCAGTCATTCCTCCCTTTCTTTGGGCAGGACCTGATGCAGAGACCAATATCACATGCAGTACTGCCCCATTGATGTCTCCACATGTTACCTTCTTTCCTGTGGCCTCCATAGCGTCCTTTGCGCCCCTTTCATTCTGCCAAACTGTAACAACAAATAGAGAAATTGAAGGTATCTCTTGAAGGTCAAAATCCCTTCTATTAAGAAATTATTTCTATCCTAGAAATAACAGCTTGGCTTCTCCAGCAGTAATGTACTCACCGTCAGCCCATACGGGCGCCAAGGTAAGTGAATTTGCTTTGGGGTGTTTGGAAGGTTACGACCTTGCATAGCAATTGCCTGACACACTGTTGCCTATCAGTATTTGTAGTGCTATTTGTTTGTTGTTATGGGGTTCAGGTTGTGGCATTTTCCACAAGGACCCCAGTCTGTCATCAAGACATAACTTGTAATGACTGACAGAAAGGGAGAGTCTTGGTTATGTATGTTACCCTCATTCCCTAATGGAGGGAACAGAGACGTTATGTCCCCTTGCCACAGATTCGAACCATCGCTGAGGGGCCATGGCATTTTCTAATCAGGGCTCCAAGCATGACTCCAGTCAGTCGCCACAAAATAACGTCTCCAATCCCTCCATCAGGGAATGAGGGTTACATACATAACCAAGACGTTATTCTTATTCAATAATTAAACAATTCATTCAAACTTCAAAGATAAAAGTTAATAGATTATGTAATGTTTTATTGTACTTTAAAAAAGTATGTTATGAACAAAATGTATGTTTTCTGAATGAGAATTGTTTGCAGTATTATGATGAAACAAGCTAATCCTGAGACCAATAAGTGTTTTGACAAGATTCATGTTGGTAATGCAGACTGTGTGAACAGTTTTGAAAATGTGGTTTCAGCATTGAACAAAGTTTGTTAGCAGCTGAAAAAAAATCATTCCAAAGCCATCCAATTACTGTTTTTAAATTGCTAACAAGTGTTTACCGATACTTAAAGTACTTTTTCTAGACTCTTAACACAGCAACACACAAATATCACACAATTAAGAAATTTTCTGTACAAAAACACATTTTGTTAAATAAATACAAACTCTCCATTTCAAAATGCTGAGTACCTTTTTCTACATATCTAACTTTATCAAAACCTGATTCAAAATTGAGCCATTCGTTCAAAACATTAGCAGTAGTTTTTTATCCAACAGAAACATATAGTAAATCATAGCGCATAGACTGACAAATTTTAGTTGATGACTTTACAAAAACACATTACTTGTGTTTCAGTTCTACCTGCATATTATAGACAATATGAAAACCTTTTTTTATTATTCTTCAGTTTAACTGAAACCCATTTTGCAGTGTTGAATGTGTTAACTCTTGGCAAGATACTACAGCATCTAAACCTGAATGAGTCATTTCTTTATAGAATGTACAAAATTGGAAAAAATGGGCACAAATTCAATTTGAACATTAATTGAAATTGCTTTCCAGTGGATGGGGGTTGTATATTGATGGTAGCTGATGCCAGTCATCAACCCCAACATTCATGGCCTTTGGTTACCATGCAAGCTTGTTTCCATCACATAAAAAGTAAAGACAGTCTATTATTGTAATTTTATGTTTATGTTGGACAATTCAGATTTTATCCGAGTTGTGAAATACTGTAAATCTGCAACTGAAAAAAAAACCTGTCAGAATTCAAAAATAAAGTCAAAATGACCTTTTACCCTTTATATTCTATGGCAGAAATACAGTTTCATGGGTTCCTCATGTGTAAGGAGAAAAGTACAACATACATTCTCACTCCTCTACTCTAACTCTTTTTTTCTCCATTGTTTTGATGTAGCTATCCTCTTCTCTCTCTCTCTCTCTCTCTCTCTCTCTCTCTCTCTCTCTCTCTCTCTCTCTCTCTCTCTCTCTCTCTAATTCCAGAAAATAGTGTTGTTCATCCACAAAATCAATTCAAAAATGTTTTTTTTACTGTATGTTGTTAATGAAAAGAGTTTCAACACTTGATTATTCCATCAACTGAGATAGGAGTAAACTATTTCTAAATATTTCAGTGATTAGTTACTTTAAAATACTGATTAGCTGTTACAGTATTTTATATAGAGATATTTCTCAATACTTTTGAGTTGCTGTTGTTGCAGGACTAGATGCGTTACGCAATAATTTAGGTTTGGAACATTAGGGCATTTCTGACATGTTGTGTTTAACTGTAAAACTGTAACAAAATATAACAAAAAAGAAAAAATGCATATGGACATAAAGAAAGAAAAAGAAAATAAAAAAATAGGACATCTGGATCAGCATTCAGCTTAAATTGTATTTAATTGTGTTTGGAATAATTGTTTTACCATTTCATAATATACTGCTACAATTTTATATTTCAATATAATTCTTGCAGAAAGTTTTGAATTTGCTTTTATCAGTTTTGAAAGCATTTTTTAGCATTGAAAAATGGGCTCAAAATGTATAGTGTGTTGCAGGTTGTGAATTATGAACAACAAACATATTTGTGAATTTTAAAAAACATTCAATAAACAATAAACATTATTTACATTTTGATCCACAAAAAAAATCTACATTTTGATCTACATTTGATTCTGTATTGCTGAATGTGGGAACAGTTTTGAAAATTTAGCTTTTTCTGGATCTGTCTGCTGCTTTTGACACTGTCAATCATCATATCCTCCTGTCCACCCTCTCATCACTGGGGATCACAAAAAATAAAAGTTGTGGGTACTTTAAGTTTTCAAAGCATTCTCAGATCATTTCCTTTGAATATTGTTAGTGTATATTTCAAATCACTGATTCTTTTTAAAAGTGTAATGGATGAGATCACTATCAGTAGACCCCCCTTTTTTAAGTTAATTAACAATTTGTTCTATGGATATGACAAAAGGATTATTCTCACTTGCCCTGTTGTTAATAAGGACTTTCAAAGCATATTTTTACTCCAAAACCTAGTTATTTTTCCAAACCCTAATCTCTCCTTCCAGATGGTCCGAGTCTGTCTCTGATATAATTGGCTATAAATCTGGTGTGAGTTACAGCCTAACACATTGCAAAGACAGGTGCACATTTCTATTTTCCCTTTTTTCTAGAGGCCCTGAGTTTCTGTGAAAGTACTATGATAACACGTCCATAGCGAAGTGAGAACAAAAAATCAATTGCCACATTTTCTCCCTCTCTGGATTCCTATTTTGATAAAGTCCTGATCTTAAATAATGAACTTCTGAATGGCTTGTGTAGACACGTGTGTTCTTATATGTGTGTCATAGCACCATAGTTTTCCACATATTTCATGGCATATGTCAGGATTTAAAGAAGGAAGCGAGAGCAAAGTAACTGTGACACAGTTGAGGCATATGGGAGATTGGGAATAAAAAAAGAAGACATGCCTGTGAGGCTACTTGAAGGGATGGAAAGAGATCGCTCAGGGGAACACTGAACATCAAGACTGACCCTGGTACTCGTTCTCCACACTTGCTCTGCTCAGTGTGTGATTCCTTGCCGAAGCCATCTGGCCCTCTCTCTTTCATTCCCACTCAACATATTGTCAATCCCTCCCCCCATCCCACTCACACACACCCTCACACCAATCTGTCCTCTACCTACGCCAGCCGTGCATGTATGCCCACGCTTCTCCATTGAAGATCCCTTAAACGCTCCCAGTTGCCCTTTTCCCACTTCAGTCATGCAGAGGCCGATAACTTCCCCTTGAGCTCTGAATGGCCAAACACCCCATCCAGAAATCATATGGAGAAGTTGGTAGGGGGGCGTCTTCTCAATAGCAGCCCCCCACTGGGTAAAAAGCCCCTCTCCTGTCTGCACTTGAAAGAGCGTGTGAAATACTTGCAAAACGTTCAGAGACATTCTAACGTGCATATAGATGGGAGGAAAGGGTTATAGTTAAATTCTCACTCTCCTTTTCTGCTAATTCAACCTTTGACCTCTGTTTTGACGCATCCAGCCTTGTCATAGTAGCTACAGTTTGATGTCTAGACTGATTTGATATGGTGAATTATGCCTGAATACTGAAAGGATTTAATACTTGTAAAATAATAACAGAGATACATTTTAATGACCAAATGCTATCTTTCTAGAGGTCAGTGTTCCCGAATAATCAGCTTTGAATGGTAATGGCTATTTAAGAACAGCCCATATCATAGCCATGAATAACAATAGGTCCTCATTGGGACTCATCTCTAATGGACCTTAGCAAAGATCCACTGCTTAGCTATTCATTTTCCTCTTCACCTCCTTTTCCCTCCTACTAGCTCTTACATCATTTGGTATTGAACAGCTAATCATAACATATTAGGAGTGTAGCAAAGAGGAAAGCAGCAAATCAGAGATACGTGTTTCATATGTCCTTCTGCACCAGGTCAGCCATATGGGCAGCCTGTGCCATCTTCTGTCTTTTTATGTACTTTTAGGTCTCACTGGCCAGCAGCTTTGGTGAGATGAAAAAGTGTTTTCAAGAACAAGAATAAATGTAAATGAAAACCACATATAGGCCAAATTGAACAGCAATATTTCATCCCATGGCATGCCATGTGGTAGTGAGGATTACGTTTTGGATATTTTGCATAAATGATAAACAGAACTTGCGACAGTGGCCCAATAGTGCAAAACAAAACAAAATTTAAAAAGCAAACACTGGCTAAGCTCACAACAGAATTAAAAAAAGCAAACATTAGCTCACAACACAATTTAAAAAAGCAAACATAGCTCACAATACAATGCAATTAAAAAGCAAACATAAGCTCATAACACAATGAAATTAAGCAACAACACAACGGAAATGCTCCAGACCACAGGAGTTGGTCTGCAGAATCTAGATATTGTGTGTCACCATTTGAAGGTAAACTTACAGAGGCAGGTTGTGGTTTTTGGGATACTTTTATAATGTTCTGTGGCTACATAAAATGCAAAATACACTACACGATTTTCGACTGTCCCATATGTAAGATTGGCATAGTGAAACAATTGTGGTTATTTTAGAACTAAGAACAACATTTTAAAAGGAATAAAATCACTAATAATGGCATGCAGTAACTAATTTACAAGCATTTATTTAGTGTTGTTAATACATGCATATTCTATTAAGCTGCAGTGAAAATATGTACCGTGAAAAGCACTGTACAATATGAAAATGAATACACATAGATTTACAAACTGATCCAGCGATGCAAGTGAAATGTCAACTAATAAGCTCTCTGGGACATCTTAGCGAGAAAGCATGACAAGTACATAAGTGTAATGCTTGCACTGCAAAAACACTACTGGAGTCGAGGAGTACAAAAAAAGTATTTTAATCCTCCATCTTAGAATATAGGGTACACAGCAAACAGGTAGACATTTAATGACGGATACCAGGCAGGACACACTTGTAATACAGAACATGATGAATGGAGAACTCAAGGACTCAGGAGTCTCTGGCAGCCATGGTGGATCAGGGGTCTCAGGGGACCATTATGCTCTCCCACCACACAGACTTGGGGACACTCTGGTGGCTCAGTCACTGGAGGGTGCTCTGGAGTCGCAGTCACTGGAGGCACCCTATGGAGGCACAGGACATATAGAAAACATGATGAAGGGAGAACTCAAGACACCTGGGAAAAACAGCTGGCAACAAATCAAACAACTGAGGGCAAGACAGAAACTGGGTCACGAGAGGGCAGGGCACACAGGAAACTGTAGAAGTAAGTGACTTTGTCTGGCTTCAGAATGACCAAAAACAAGACTGACGTCTTTTGCTAAAATATATATATATATATTTTTAATGTGCTTGTTGGCGCTACAGAAAATGCTTCAGGACGAGACATGTGCATTAGCATGTAGCTTAGCTACATGAGAGAAAATAAGAGAAATGCCTTAGCATGGTTCAAATCGTATTTCTCTGACCGCCATCAGTTTGTATAAGTTAATGAGGAGGTATCATATCATTCACAAGTGAGAATGGAGTAACTCAAGGCTTAGTACTAGGGCCGTTACACTTTACATTTGACCTCATCTGGCTTTCACTGCTATGCTGATGATACTCAGCTCTATATTTATTTGTGGCCTGGTGATACACACCAAGTTGAGAAAGTAACAGAATGCATAGTCAACATAAAAAACTGGCTAATGAGTAACTTCTTTAATGCTAAATTCTGAAAAAATGGGGTTGCTAATTATTAGATCTGAAAACCCTGCCTGTAATAACCCAGAACACTGTCTAACACTTGATGGCTGCCCTGTTCATTCTTCTTCATCAGTTATGAACCTAGGTGTGCTGTTTGATAGCAGTCTTTCCTTTGATTGCTTTCCCATGTTTCTAGCATCTGTAGCAACTGCATCTTATAGCAACTGTGTTTTTCCATCTCAAAAATATATCCAAATTTTGAGATATAAATGTTAATTCATGTGTTTATGACCTCAAAGTTAGACTATTGTAATGTTTATTACGTGGTTGTTCTGCATGCTTGATAAACAAAATCCAGCTGGTCCAAAACGCAGCACCATAGCAGTCCTTTCTAGAACTAGAAAGTATGATCATTATAACCTGGTTCTATCAACACTGCACTGGCTCCCTATCAAACTCTGGTTTATTACTTATAAAGCCTGGAATGTTTCTCAATACTTAGGCTGGATTAATTAGATCAGCGGGAATCGGGAACGCTCCCCATGACACACACAAAAGAATGGCATCTACGCTAATATTAGTCTGTCTCTCGATTCGTATCCAGATCAGATGGTGGCTCAGCACCAAGAGATGACATTTATTGGAGACCAGAACACCTAAATGAGCACTGTGGACAAATCACTGGAACCAGACGCACACACTATAAGTCCTTTGTACAATCTGACATAGCTGCTCTTAAAATTGAACTGGAAATTAAGTGCTGGGTGTCTGGCCAGAGGAGAACTGGCCCTGAACTGAGCCTGGATTTTCCCAACTTTTTTTTTTTTTTTTTTCAATTCTGTCATGGAGGTGGTTTTGGTAGAGGGGAATAATAGGCTTGTTTGAGATGAAAATCTGTACAGAACCAATCACCAGTGATCACAGCGAGATGCATGCCTGTTAGAAAAGTGTCCAAGTTACATCTGCCTTGCTATGGTCATTCTGATGTGTGGCAAAAAACTATCACAAAGGCCAAGAAACTGTGTTGGATTGAGAAGTCCAGTAGACAAAAAGTATAATGTGTCACAATTGTTAGAGTCACTGTTTCATCCTTGTTTGTCTGTTTGTTGCTGTGTGAGAGTGTGTGTCTCAGCTAACGCTAATGCTACCTCTCATTGTCAGATCTTCTGAGTTACCTCGTGTTCTTGTCCTGGGGTCTCCTGATCTGTCTCCTGGGGATTTTGCCCGCAGCTGTCTTCGCTCGTTGATCTTCGGTTTTGCACTTTGGCTGCCCATTGTGTCCCTGCGCCCACTTTCCAGCCATGCTGTGCACAAGCCTAATTCCCTGCTGTAACTTTGAGTTATCTTCTTTCAATAAATTTGATTGTTTTTCCACACCTAAAACCATCTGACCATCAATGGATTCAGCCGAAGCCCTGACCGTTGAGGGACTACTTGAGAAAAAAGAACGATTGGATCATCAGGATGAGCAAATGCTTGGGACTGGCTGGGATTGGCAAGGACTGGCAGGGCCGTGCAAGCGTTGGTGGCTCCCAACAACTGAGAGTGCCCACTGCGCCACCCCCACCGCCGTTCCCCCAAATCTTTCCTATGGCATGATTTGACACGAGCCCAACCTCTGCAAAGGTTGCAAGTGGAACTATAGTGTATTATCCTCTGCGGAGCACAACTACAAATTTGGTAACAGTTGTTGGCAGTTATGTTAGCATTGGATGAGTGGCATCACTGGTTCGGAGGTACTGTTTTTCAGTCATTTAGATTTTTCCCTGTCATACCACCCGGGTTCCAAGAACATCATACGATGTCTCACATTTTCAATCACTCCAAATGCCTGTCACCTCCTGAGTGCATCTTACCTGAGAGACTCATTGTCTCTACACTCGAGATCGAGTCAAAGATTCGCACAGCCTTAGAAGGGGTAATGCCTCTGCATGGGCATCCTCCAAACTGATTATTTGTGCCAGAGACATTACGGTTTGACGTTATTTTGCGGAGTCATGGCTCTAATGTGGCTTGTCATTCAGGAATTGGGCATACTAGGTTTCGAGTTAAACAACAATTCTGGTGACCTTCCATGGCTCGCAACATTCATGATTTTGTTTTGGCGTGTTCAGTCTGTGCTTGTGGTAAGACAACTCCAGAGGGGTTACTGCAACCGCTCTCTTTCCCTTCGAGACCCTGGTTCCATATCGCAATTGATTTTGTCACTGCCCTCCCCACCCTCCCTGGCCAATATGGTAGTTTTGACCGTAGTGGACACGTTTTTCAAAAGCAGCTCATCACATATTTCACATTCATGGCCTCCCAATTGATGTGGTTTCTGACAGGAGACCCGAAATCGTGTACAAATTTTGGAGAGAGTTTTGTCACCTACTAGGGGTGAAGGTTAGTCTGCTCACTGGTTTTCATCCTCAGAGCAACAAGATCTGGAGAGGGTTTTGCATTGTTTGGTAGTGCAGAATCCTGCTTCCTAGTGCCAACATCTCTCGTGGGTTGAGTGTGCACATAACTTAATACCAGGGTTGTCCACGGGCCTCTCGCCATTCTAGTGTAGTTTAGGTACAAGCCACAAAGCTTTCCTAGTCTGGAATCCAAAGTTGCGGTCCCTCTGCCCATGCATTCATCCAGAGGTGCTGTTTCACATTTGTTCCCCAGATTTTGACGGCAAATGTCTTCGCCCCGTGGATCATCAGCTTTGGACTTGTGTCCCATTGTCCATTGTGGCAGTGGGCTTTGGAAGTTACTTTAATGACGTGTAGTGTCATGATGCTGCAGTGGTCTGCAAACACTGATCATCCCTGGTGGAGCTCATGATTATTAAGTGCCAGCCATTCTATCAACCGAGGGGATATATAGCCATACTGCTAGCTGCTATATATATCCTCCCAGCTCCAACAACAACAGAAGTGTGGCACTAAATGATCTGTACCAGCACATAAGTAAGCAGCAGACAACCCACCCAGACGCTTTTCTCATCTTGGCTGGAGATTTCAACCATGCAAGGGGACATCCAGGGAAACAACACCCTGGACTTTGTTTACGCCACACAGAGAGGAGTTTACAATGCCCTACCCCTCCTACACCTTGGTGCCTCACTGTCAATGGTGCCCCAAGTGTCCTCCATACACAACAGTCATCAAGGTCAAAGACTGTTACATCCTACATTAAGTGCATCAATATTGTAACAGTCACAAAGTCCATCACTGTCTAGGCCAACCAGAAGCCATGGCTGACAGGAGAGGTCTACAGACTCCTAAAGGCTTGGAATGCTGCCTTTACAGCTGGAGATGAGGAGGGCCTTGACACAGCTAGGGCCTACCTGTCCTGCAGCTAGGGCCAACCTGTCTCACAGCATCAGACAGACTAAGAGACTGTACTCCAAAAGGTTATCTCATCAGTTCAGCGACAGCAGAGACACTTGAAACCTGTAGCACCACAGACCTGCATCAGCTCCATATCACTGCTGAACAAGCTGAACACCTTTTTTGTTTGCTTTGAGCCAGTAAGGTGTACGTGGCGGCGATCTCTGACTACCACGCCTCTCTCGCCCTTCCATTGGAGAGATTATATAGCACATTCATTCCTAAAGTGTGGTGATGCAGCATCTTCTTCCCTCAAAGAACCTTGGTTACATGCATAACCTGGAGACGTTATTTTTTTATTAGCTTGTTTTTATTTATTTAATTTTTGTCTTTAATGTAATTTAATGTATTGATCATAGAGTAGATCTTTTCAGATAATTTATTAATATACTTTTTAAAGACTGTAATTGCACATACTACGCATATCGTACATACAGAGCCAGCCTAAGCTTTTGTGGAGCCCAAAGCAGAATTTTATTTGGGGCCCCCTCAGTGCCGCCAATATGTCTGGTTGTTGTCAAAGCTTGTTTATTCACACAAATGATCTATGATCAGTTTTATTTGTTGTAGTGCTGCTTACATCATATATCATTGTTTGCCTGGTATGATATGATATGATTTTCACTTTTGTGGAAATAATGAGAACAACCGTAGTCGCTAACGATGGTTTTATGAAATGCACCCCTGCAACAAAACCCACATGTTGAATCAATTCCCCTCCACCCCCAAGATGCGACCAATTTTATGCTTTGAAGTCAGAGAAAGGCAAGTTTAGAAAAATGTGGAAATAATAAAATTATGTACATTATTGTAAATTATGTATTCCTTTAATATTGTGGTTTTGTATAATTACTACTGTCCATCGACATAATATATCACAAATTAAATAAATAAAACAAAAAGTCATTTCATGTAGACTTCTCTTGGGGGCCCTCTGGTGACCACGGGACCCTAAGCAGCTGCTTAGTTCTCTTATGCCTTGGGCCAGCTCTGCAGAAACACACAGAAACACACACACACACACACACACACATACGTACATTATATATATATATATATATATATATATATATATATATATATATATATATATATATATATATATATATATATATATATATATAATTTTAATAAAGCTATATTCAAAATGTGTTTTATCTTTAATCTTGTAAACATTGTAGCCTTGAAGGTTTAGTCTGTGTTCTTATAAAACACAGGTTTCACCATCTTTGCATTTGATTTTTAGTGTTATTAGTCATCTGCTATCAAACTCAGTCCATTCACTATGATTTATATGAAAATGTATTTTTGTTTATTAAAAAGTTGCTTTCAGTTTGAATGCATTTATTTATGTTATTTTTGTTGCATTATTCTATTTTTTCCTTGTATTTGCAGGTTGTGTACTTGAATGCAGCAAACAACAACCACCTAGTACAGGAAAGTAAAAAAATATATTTCTAAAAACATTTATTATTTTTTTTTATCTCTTTTAAAACAGGGTCAAGGAGACTAATGAGTGGAGGATGTATAATCTATCTGTCTCCTTAACAAGGTTCATGTTTTCTACAAAATGCACTGAACAAGGTGAAAGGAAGAAATCTAAGTAGAATTCCATTATGTATTTTTAAAGCTGCAGTCCATAACATTTTTGTATGCTAAATTTACAAAATGTATAAAATAACAATGTACACCATGCATACATTTTCCAAATTGTGTGTTTGGCTTGTTATGAATCAGTACTGTACAGTAGTACAGATTAGTTTGAGTAGGTACTGCTGTGAAGCATCCCAGTACCTGCGTGTTTCATCGTAGACATAGAGAGAACATTCTTCCACACACAGTTGTGTTTATTAATGACTAGAGTAACAAAAGTTATGGTCTGCAGCTTTAACTGTTAAATCTTTAGGACAAGAAAGAGCCATATCTAGACTGGGACATGTGAACAGTGATTTTTTTTTTAATTTACCCACATATTTGCTGAAAATTCAGCAGGTGTTTGAGTGCCCTCAACCCATCCAAGCTCAAAACGGATTTATATTCTTGATCGATGCTCTAAATCTTCACAGGCATTATAAGAAGCTATTATGTCACCATCTATACTCACATAGACCAACGTACAAACAACCTCAACCACTAAGACAAGTAATCGTTATGCCTCCAGCATACTTATTGGTCACCATGAATCTGACATCACACTAAATGCATTTAATCACATTAGAAACAGTAAAAATGTTAATACATTTAGGTTTAAATCAGATCAGTAGTATATTTTTTAATTTAAACTAGAAAAAAATACAGAAATAAAATGCAAATGTTTTTACTTTCCTGCACTGTGTGGTTGCTATTTGTTGCATTGAAGTACACAATCTGCAAGTACAAAGGAAAAAACAATAATGCAACAGCAAGAAAAAAAAACAAAAAAAACATAAATACATTGGAATTCAATAAATAAAAATCACTTTCCATATACATTATAATGAATGGACTGTTTAATAACACAGTAAATCAATTGCAAACATGGTGAAACTTTGGTTTTATAGGAACACAGACTAACTTTCTAATATTGTGGTGCTGTATCTGATTGCAAAATTAAAGATAAAAGCCATTTTGACCAATTTCATTCTTATAGTTTACACACACGTAGATGTTTGTATGTATGTATGTACGCGTGTGTCTGTGTGCAATTACAGTCTTTAAAAAGTATATTAATAGAGTATTTGAAAAGTATCTACTGTATGAACAATGCATTAAATTGCATTAAATAAAAACAAAATGAATAAAAAGCTAATGAAACAATAACAGGCATGTGTTTGGTACAATGATTCCAGGTCCCAACTCAAGTGAATTATGGGTGTTTCTCAAGTATGATTAATGCCTTAAAAAACTTTAACAACATATAGGCAGATCCCTTTAGCACAGCCGATGATGCTTTGAAATGATGCTAGAGTGGTCAAGAATAAATCCAATTTTCTTCCTTTGATTCATCTGTCCTCATTTCCTTTCCTTTTATGTTTTCTTCATCTCCTAAGAAGGTGGAGCTAAGACACGAGGAAAGGAAACAAGAATGCACAAATAAGAAATGAGAAGCACCCCAAGAATCATCTTATTACAGGCATCCAATACTTCTGGGACAAGGAGAATAACCAATAACATTTGAAGGAGCACTGAAATGTGATGTAGCATCCCTTAACCATTTCTCCTGTGTTTTTCCTCCTTCTCTATTTTGCTCAGAACAAGAACCACCTGAAGTGAACCACCAATCTGTTCATTACATCACTGTAATGAGATGTCACCCTTACAATGAGTCTCTGGGTTTGAAAAGTCTTTCCCCGTTCGTTGTGAAAAAGTGCTAGTTCCCAAATATAATTGCATCACATTTTTTGGTGTAATCTATAGATTGCTCCTGCCGACTATATCCTGTCTCTTACGAAGAATTCAGACGACACAGCACATTAGAAGAGATGATGCCAACCCTTAAGAGGACTTCAGACGAAGCTGACTCTGGGGGTGTTTTCACACTTGAGTCCTCTTTAAAACAATCGGACCCAGACCCTTTTAATTGGACCAAGAGGTGGACCAAGTTTTCAAAAAAGACCCAGTTTTCTTTGTGTTCACACTGTGGCTGTTCCTGAAAGAGAACTCTGAACCTTTTTTGGTCCACTTAAGCAGGAATGGTGTCTCAGACCTCTTTGTGTTCAGACTGCTGTATTTTGGATGCTGATATCATGGCCTCCAAAACCTGATTATTTTCATCTTTCACACAAAAATATAAGTTTTGTATACCTTTGTAATATTTAGTTTGAATTGTTTACTTTATGTAATCATGTTTATCTTAAACACACATTCTACAGGATTTTTAAACTCAAATTGAAGACTTTATAAGCCTGTTTTATAAGACCTGAACAGAAAAATATAATCATGAATTTTCTTAAAATGTGTCTTGACAAATTAAAAAAAACAGCTCTCAAAGGTAAGAAACAAACTAAATAAATGGTCTTTAAGGATTTTATTCTAGCAAGAAGGTCAGACAGTCATGCATAAACACACAGTTTGCTGCAGAGTGCGACAAAGACAACAGCATGGCCCTGCTTTTTTATACCTTGTCTCACCCCTCAAGGTTACCATTCTCAACAACCGTATTTTCCACACACATGAGTAGGAGATAGAAAAAGTACATTCAATTGCCTTTTTAAAGATGCCTTCCAGTATAGGTAACCCCAGTATCACCATCCTTCTCCTTATGGTATATAGTAGACCCTAAAGGTTGTATCTTGTGAGGACTCATAGCAAGTTGAGATTGTCTCAACAAAGACTGATGGTCTGCCTAAAGCAGGCTGACCTGTCCAAGGAGGCTCAACATACACAAGCAATTGGTCTGACCTTTTCCACAAGGCTGCCTTGTGAACGTACATGTCCAGAGCTCGCACAGGACACACATAGTTCAGATTCTTCTGGTTAGGGTCCTGAAAGGGAGGAGGATGAAATGCCTGTAGCACGATGGGGCATAGTGCAGAAGTAGTAGGGACCTTCGCTGTGTAACCCACTGTAGCACCACTGCCAGGTCCTACATGGGGACACGAGATCGTACTGGCAGTCTCTACCTCGGAGCACAGTGGAGGAAGCGTAATACTAGGGGGTGTTTACCCACATTGAACGGTGAATGATAAGTCGATAAAGCTGCTACATGCACCTTCAGTGTGGAGTGGGATAACCCTGCAGAAAATCTAGCCTGCAGATACTCCATAATTGTACCAACTGGGCAGTTTAACTGGTTCTTGCTGGCGAAATAAGGTAAAGAACTTCCACTTCAGGGCATACAGTTTCCTTGCTGATGGAGTTCTGGGTTGGAGCAAAGTCTCTACTACCTCAGCTGGGAGACCAGAAGCTATGAGCGTCCAGAACAGGATGATCAGTTCACAGATTGCGGGCTGAGTGGCCACTCATGACTGCTGCCCCAACCAGTGAAGGACGCATCTGTCACTAGCATCATGCTGCGACAAGGAGCCTCCCAAAATAGGCCCTAATTCAGAAACCAAGGTTTACTCCACATATCTAAGGCTTGCACACATTGTCAGAAGACCTGGAATGCAGTGAGGAACAATGGAATGCCACCGCTTGAACACTTGTCTAATTGCATCTGCCGACAGTCATGTTTGCTGAACTCACCGAAGGCATGCAATTCAGCTCTTTCAGCAGGTCTGTCTGGCACGCCTGTGACACATCTTGCAGTGTGCAGACACATACCAGCATGACCCACTACTGAGCTGGTTGATAGAGAGCTTGCGAGTTTCTGTTCAACATGTGGCATTGCCTTACTCCTCATACTGGGGGGTTGAGGACTCTTGACAGAAAAGAAAGAGATAGATGAGATTGAGATGGCTGATAATCCCTATCAGATCCCTCTTCTCATAGGACATAAGACTCACAGGACATGTAATTGAAACAGACACACAGAGAGCGAGATCAGAGTGACAGAAAGCTGATGCTCGTGTCTTTATGCATTCCTGCTCGCTGACGTCACCCGCCCAGGAGGTGTTCTCATAGTGTTTTCGACGCAGTTTGAGTTCCCGAAATGGAATACTTTTCATCCTATTACATTAACAAATTCGAAAACATAATCACAGTGTTCGATTATCATACACTATTTATTTATTTCATATGGTCTGTTTGAAATCACTATTATTGATTTGGATACTTGGCCCTTGACTTTGGTTAAATTAAGTCTACTTTAGCAAATGTGAAAATGCATACAATCACAATTGTCTACAATATTTCATGCTCTTGACTGCAATGAAATACCCGTACTCTTTTGGAATCAGTGACTGACAGCTGGATTATGACACAATTTCCCAAATTATCATTTGAATCTTAAAAATTTGAACTATTACTAACAAGAGCTTTTTTATTATGAATAGCATATCGTCTCATCAACCTTGACTGCTTGATAGCCGCCTTGACACAGTCTGCCAGCCCAAGAGGGAGCCACTGAAGACGGAGGCCAGCTCGAGGTCCTCACCAGCGCACCGTTCTTCTGGCCTCAGATAGCGGGAGAGATGGTGAGTCACCCTCAGTCCGCTGATTCCTCTGCCCATCATAGAGATTTCGGGAGCCGGAAGCCCAGAAGGGAAAGCTGCAGCACCTGGTTTGTCATTTCTCTGATGTGTTCTCTATGCTTCCCAGGGAGACCACCATCCTGCAGCATGACATCCGGACACATCATCCGGCAGCGACCCTACCTTGTCCCTGAGGCTCATCAGCAGGCTATAAAGGAGGAAATCCAACAAATGTTGTGACAAGCATCTGTGACAGCATCACCCTGGAAATGGACGAGGAGTACCTGGATTGGATCATCACAAGCTGATCGGCACCAGCTGCAGCCTATTAGGACTCAGCTAGATAAGCCACATGAGCCTTGCCATAGACTGAGAAACCTCTCCATGAAGGAAAGAACTAATGCTTATTCTCATTTACCCTCTGGACAGCTACACTTGAGCACAGTCTGGACCCACTGCACCGGAGCACCCCCCTTGAACTTTCACTTTTAAATAAAATACACCTCCAAGGCACTGTTAATGAGTTCAGTAATTTAGCAAGTAATTTAGCATGTAGCAAGGGTCAACATTAAGTGACTTCCAATTGTGAGCAGCACCCAGAGACAATCAATTGTGAAGGGATTTAATAAAAGAGACTATAGATAACATACAACACATTAACAAAACACATATACATAGGATAAAGGAAAGTAAGGAAGAGAGAGAGAGAGGAGAAGAATGGCAGTATTTCACATCAATTAACCACAACCTAGTGAGAATCATCAAAGAATCAAAATTCAGTTTAGTTTTTTGTTGCTGCAAAAGAATCCTGATGCGCTAGACAGAAGTTCTTTATGATTTCTTTATGTGTGTGCTGGAGGTTCCTCTGGTTCCTCTTGAAGGTAGGAAAGTCTACAGCGAGATGGCAAAGTTATTTAAAGGTAACTACCAGAAGGTTGGACTCAAGAGTTGAGTCTGTAGAGTATCCGTCGGAAAGAAGCGTTGAATAGTCAGTGTTTGGGACATTTAATAGTTCCCTGACACATCCACTGTTTGAGTGGAATTGCCAGTCAGGGGCATGGACTTTGAATGGTAGAAAGTCTCTTTGTTTGTTTTTATGGCCCATTAGCATCTTTATTGCTGGTCTGGAGAGTTGGAGCAACTTTATTCCAAAACACAGTAAAAATGATATGATGCACTTTGTGATTCTATAAGGTAAATCATCATTTGAGGGATAATGAGAGGATCATTTTGATACCAAGAAAGAACCCTCTAGAAGATATCAAAGTAGAGATACGAATACATAGACATGAATATAGGTATTTAGAGTCTAACTAAAGCAAATAAAGAGTTGTAATTACGATAATGAAATAAACGAGGCATTGCATACAGCTTTGCTGACACATTGGGTAACCACGTTTCTCCTTAGAAAACTGAAGCCAGAATCTGTAGACTGAATACTGTGAAGGTCCTACAGCTAAAGGCAAAAATATAGCAAAAAATAGCCATTGCTGCCTTAGAGAGCCAATCACAACAGCCTAACAATAATGATAATAATAGATAGTACCCCGTCTAGGTTTCTTGCACTGAAAGGACCTGAAAAGCTAGCAAAGAGATGTTCAATTTATAATGCAAATGTGTTCTGCAAGGTCCATCCTGCAGCCAAGCAGATTTCCTCTATAAATATATAGTACCCGTTGCCCACGCCCAGGAGGAAGTGATGCAGTCACTATTCTGTGTGCCATAAGCCAAGGCTATTGCACCCATTAGTGTGACCACTGTGCTGTTCTGAGAGCCTGATATTCTTGCGTACAGGGAAAAGCGGCTGTGGAGGGAGGCATTGTTTTGAGCAAGAGGACCTTGAGTGAGGCTGAATTTAGCGGTTAGCTTAATCTGCTCCTCAGCTATCAACTAGAGCAGTGGTTCCCAACCGGTGTGCCGCGGCACTAAGGGGTGCCGTGAGATCTTTTGAGGGTGCCGCCAAAATTTCAACAAAATTTTTTTATTAAGGCAGAATCAGTGTAAACAGTATTCTCATATCATCTAGGACTAGGTATAAGGTGTTGTTACATGCAAACTCTCGAAATGAAACAAATAAATAAATAATAATAAAAAAGCTAAGGAGATTTTAAATATCTATTTCCTTATAAGGGTGCCGGGAACTTTTGAAAGGCTTTCCAAGGGTGCCTCAAACAAGAAAAGGTTGGGAACCACTGAACTAGAGGAACGTTTGTACTTTGTAACAAAACACAAAACATTTTTTGGTTGATAAAGAAGGTGCGCTCATTCTAAACAGTTGCTGTTGCAGTTGTCTAAGTAGGTTTGGCGTAGGTTTTGTTAGCCTTTAACAGTGTGGCTGCATGAGAATGGGAGAGCTGGGCAGGTGTTGCCGGTGGTTGGTCTAAAGAAGAATTTATTTCTGATAAGCAGTTAATAAAACTAGCCTAAAATGTCATGGATAATTCTGACTAAAATAGACTAAAATGACTTTTGGTCTAGAGACTACCTTACTACAGGTGAAAGTTTGCTAATTTAACTATTCCTGTACATACAGTACACAAATATTTTTATTTACAAAATTATAGTAATTCACTAAAATGTTTTTTTTTCATGTTCCAAATGTTGTAGTATATTATTTTTTTTACTTTTATTTATATAGCACTTTTAACAATACAGATTGTCTCAAAGCACTAAACAGTATCAAATAAGACAAAATAATGATAGGGATGTTATAATGACGACATTAAATAATTTGTTAAATGCAGAGACGGTCTTTGTAATCAAATCAACGATAATAGCTAGAAAGTAAGTGCCCCAACTAAGCAAGCCAGAGGTAACAGTGGCAAAGAACCAAAACCCCATTCATACAGAATGGGGAAAAACCTAGGGAAACCAGGCTGAGTTGGGACCAGTTCTCCTCTAGCCGGACACACAGCACTTAATTTCCAGTTCAAACACAGTTTTAAAACGCAGCTATATCAGATTGTGCAACAGACTTTTTGTGTGTGTTCTGGAATCAGATGAACGTGATTGGAATCAGATGAACTTAAAGATGTGTCTTTAACCTGGATTTAAACTTATAGAGTGTGTCTGCTTCCTGAACCGCATTAGGGAGATTGTTCCAGAATTTGGGTGCTAGATAGGAAAAGGATCTGCCGCCACAGTCGATTTTGATATTTTAGGTATTCTAGGTAATTTTGAGAATGCAGCGGACGTGCAGAACTATAATGTGATAAGAGATCACTCAAGTATTGAAGTGCTAAACCATTCAGGGCTGTATAAGTTATTAAGATTTTAAAATCTATCCAATGTTTGATAGGGAGCCAGTGCAGTGTTGACAGAACCGGGCTAATATGATCATACTTTCTGGTTCCAGTGAAGTTTGTTTCCAGAACAACTACCAAATAAAGCATTACAATAATCTAACCTCAACATCATAAATGCATTAATTAAAATTTCTGCATTTGACGTTGAGAGCATAGGTCGTAATTTGGGTATATTTTTGAGATGGAAAAACACAGTGTTACAGATGCTAGAAACATGGTTTTCCAAGGAAAGATTGCTGTCAAACAGCACACCCAGGTTCCTAATTGATGAAGAAAAATTAAGAGAGCAGTCATCAAGAATTAAACGGTGATCTAGATTATTACATGTGGGGCAATAGTTAGCACCTCGTTTTTTTTTCCCCAAATGAAGCATTAAGATGTTTCTTATCATCTAGTTTTTTATATTGCCTATGCATTCTGTTACTTTCTCAATTTGGTTTGTATCATAATTTGATATAGAGAACTGAGAAGGATAAATAGAAGATTTAGATGTTAATAAGTTGAGATGTTCATAATTGGACGGTTTGCCATTTTGAAGGATGAAGATGAAGGTATCTGAGGAATAAATAGTAATCTCTGAAAAACGGGAGTGGATAACCTAGGAGAGGTACAGGTAGGACAGAGATTGAGCATCGTAATAAACTGGAGAATACTAGTGTGAACAACGACTAGTTTGGATAGCTTGATTAGACATAGGCTAAGTAGGTTTGGCTTAGGCTTGAAAGAGTTTAAGAGTGAATGAACATAAGAAATTGAGTATTGAAGGCAGCATGTCAGTTGACAGGAAGGAAGCGGTGACGGTGATGCCTAAACTCTACTGCGGTATGAGGTTTTCTGCTCTGAATATAGGAAAAACTATACACTATACACTAACTCTGATTTGTGTGGAAAATTCTGATAGTAGTGGTGCAATGGAGGTGAAACAATAGGAAGTCGTCCATGGGGTGAAAGGCATCTGGTAATATGTAGTTGTTGGAGAGAATCCAGCAAGAATTTTAGAATCTTTAGAATGGGAGTTGAAAATCCTAGAGCAGGTTGTACAACTGAACGTAATGTATACAGCATATTAATAATAGGAACCTTTCTGGGGCCTTTCCATAGGACCACAAGGGACTGGATAGATAGCGAGATTTTAAGACATTGGTGGTATCAGCTTGGCCAACCAGGTTCCATGGCCTGCTAGACAAATACGTTTGTGAGCTCTTAAGAAGAGCTGAAAGGGGTGAAGCTGTAAAAAATAAGCAGTTGAAAACTAGTTTGAATAAGAAGGATGGTTAAGAATGAAGGGAGACAATATCTGGATGTGCTTAGCTTGGTTTATAGCGTGCTTTTGAGTGTACAGCCGCTGAGACAAGAGGAGGGTGATGAGCTGCTGAGGCTGGCTGAGTAGTTGGCATAGCTGTGGCTATGTATAGGCTGTAGATGGAATGATGGAAATGTATTGATGGAAGGAAGGATGGAAGGAGGTTGGACAGTCCAGACAGGCCTGCGTGCCTTGAGGTGCTGGATGAGGCATCTGAGCTGTACTAGTCGTTGTCTGAGACTATTAAATTTCAGGATTATATCACTAAATAGTTTAAATAGAGTAGAGGAGAATGTTTGAATGAAAGAATGTTTATGAGGGTTTTGAACAAGCTGCTACAATGGGGGATTGCTCCGTGTAGCATTGCTCTTCCATTTATCACTCTCTTTTCTTTTAGTGATCAAATATAATTTATAATTATCTACATACCACTGATACTATCTATCAGTTCTATCAAGTTCTTAATCTTCTCCATAATATAAGTGATTACGGTGAAATTGAGACCAATTTACCAAACATGAAAGTGAAGAACAATAGGTTCATAAGACACATGACATATAATGCCTTATTTTTAATGAACTTTAAACCAAGTCTTTTGGGCAGAAGGAGGGGAAGCAGGAAGAGCAGAGGTGAAGAGGGTGTCATAAACACAACAGGGGGGTGGTGTTGTTTACTCTCTTTTTGAAGTCCTTTTGTTCCTTTGGATATCCCTTCTCAGATTAGTCTTATTGCATTTACAGGTTTTGATTCACCTCCTTACACCTCCTTTTGGGTCTCTAAACGTGTTCCAGCCAGGTGTGACACTGGAGCACGGGAACCTAAAGACCAAAAGGTTTATACAACTACATTTGGGATCTCTTTGTCTGCTCTGAGTATATAAGGAAAGTGACAAAACACAACAAGGCGCGATTCTGTAGCCAGATCGGCCCGTAGTGTGGTGTGTGTCCTCATACACCACACTATGTACTTTTTAAAGACCAGGTATAATGACCTTTTAAGTTTGTTTTATTTTGTTTTGTGTTATTTTTGTACTGCTGATAAGTTCTGCAAATGTCTATGAATTATACCAATTTGGAACCCATTCTTGCCTGGCAAAATAAACATTAATCTTGCTTAACTTATGTTGTCTGAAATAACTTTTAGTGCGCGCTAGTGGTGCAGATGTCCGAACTCACCAGTCAACTCCAACATCTGCGGACGCCCACTGCGCCACCCCACCGCCCCGCTCCCCGCTTCTCCTATCAGCGTGACTCAGCGCGAGCCGCGGCTGCCGACACGAGTATATAATGGTGAGCCTAATTTTTGCAGATCGTTTTTAGTTAAGTGCTCAATGTTTTTTTCACTTCAGCCACAGACTTTTGCTACTGAAGAGTCCAAGGTAGCATTGGTACTCACCCTGTTGTCCGGGAAGGCAGCCTTATGGGGAACGGTGTGGTGAGAATCGCCATCCCTGTTGTTCCTCGTTCCAAGCACTGTCTGAGGAGATGAAAAGAGTTTTCGAGCGGCGTGCAGTAGTTGGGCGTGAGGCGGCACGCAGACTGGCGATCTCCGTCAGGGTGAAAGATCTGTGTCGGACTTTTCCATCGAGTTCCGAACCCTGTCGGCTGAGTGCAAATGGAACGAGGAGGCGCAGTGGGACATGTTCCTGCATGGGTTGGCTGACCGGATCCAGAGAGAGATTTTTACCTTGGAGTTACCCAACAGCCTGGATGGACTGATTGATCTTGCCCTCCGTGTGGATTCGCGATTACAGCAACGTGACCAGCGAGCATGTCGCCAGCGATTACCACCTGTTACGGATTTTTCCTGTGGACTCTAGATGCATGTTCAGTCACTCACCGACACCGAACCCATGCAGGTTGGTAGAGCTCGGCTTTCCGGAGGAGAGATCGTCGTGAGAGCCAAAGGACTTTGTATGTACTGTGGGGCATCGGGCCATTTTTTGGTGGATTGACCGGTAAAAGCACAAGCCCGGCAGTAGAATTGAGGTTACTGTCGGGTGGAGTATCACTAAACAAATCCTCAACCACCACCCTCCTCCCGGTAAGACTGCAGTGGGCAGACAGAAGACATGACTGTTCGGCCATGCTGGACTTGGGTAACCTTTTGGACCGAACTCTTGCCCTTCAACTCCACATTCCCACTGTCTCCCTACGTCACAAGGTCTCTGTCAGTGCCCTCAATGGACAAGCCCTTCCTGACATCACTCACTCCACTATATTTGTCACACTGGTCACATCTGGAAATCATACAGAGACAATTAAATTTCTATTGACTGATTCCCCCGTCTATCCCTGTGGTGCTTGGCCATCCCTGGCTGGTTCGGCATAACCCTAGGGTCAATTGGGGCCAGAGTTCAATCACGGCGTGGAGCGCGAGAACTGTTATGCCTCTTGTCTTGTGTCTGCTTGTTCTCCTGTGTCTTGTGTTTCGTTTCAGGATGAGGCGGTGAATCTGTCAAACGTGCCCAAGGAGTACCTCGACCTGAAGGAAGTGTTCAGTAAGTCCAGGCTGCTTCTCTTCCTCCACATCGTCCCTATGACTGTGCGATAGATCTAGTTCCAGGTATCGCCTCCGCCTAAAGGCAGGTTATACTCACTTTCAGTTCCTGAAAGGAGGCCATGGAGAAATATATTTCTGATTCTCTAGCAGCCGGGATCATTCGACCCTTCTTCTTCTCCAGCGGGGCAGGATTTTTTTGTCGCGAAGAAGGATGGCTCTCTGCGACCTTGCATTGATTAATGAGGCTTGAATAACATCACGGTAAAGAACACCTATCCTTTGCCGTTGATGTCTTCAGCATTCGAGAGGTTGCCGGAGCATCCATCTTCACCAAGTTAGATTTGCGTAACGCCTACCATTTGGTCCGCATAAGGGAGGGGGATGAGTGGAAAACTGCCTTTAATACCCCCAGGGGGCATTTTGAGTATCTGGTCATGCCGTTTGGGCTGTCTAATTGCCCCGCAGTTTTCCAAGCACTCGTCAATGATGTGCTGAGAGACATGGTAGATCAGTTCATATATGTCTACCTGATGATATATTGATTTTTCTTCATCTCTCCATGAACATGTGCAGCACGGCCAGGCGCAGTGCTCCAAAGGCTGTTGGAGAATGGGCTTTTTGTCAAGGCGGAGAAGTGCGCGTTCCATGCACAGTCAGTTCCCTTTTTGGGGTACATCGTCTCGGCCGAGGGAATTCGCATGGACCCCGACAAGATCAAGGCTGTGGTGAATTGGCCAACCCCTGATTCCCGTAAGGCCCTGCAGAGGTTTCTGGGGTTTGCCAATTTCTACCGACGTTTTATTCGTAATTTCGGCCAACTAGCCGCTCCTCTGACGGCCTTGACCTCCACCAAGACGGCGTTCAGGTGGTCCAATGCAGCTGAAGCTGCATTTGCCAAACTAAAGTGCCGCTTTGTTTCGGCTCCCATTCTTACAGCCCCTGATCCCACACGTCAGTTTGTGGTGGAGGTCGACGCCTCAGAGGTGGGGGTAGGTGCGGTGCTGTCCCAGCGGGCTTCCTCGGATGATAAGATGCACCCCTGCGTGTTTTTCTCCCATCGATTATCCCCTGCTGAACGCAATTATGACATTGGTAACAGAGAGTTGTTGGCGGTTAAGCTTGCTTTGGAGGAATGGCGTCATTGGTTAGAAGGGTCGGGGGTACCTTTCATCGTCTGGACCGATCATAAAAACTTAGAGTACATCAGATCCGCTAAACGCCTCAACTCCAGGCAGGCTCGGTGGGCACTATTTTTCGGTCGTTTTGATTTCTCGCTGTCATACCGCCCGGGGTCCAAAAACATCAAACCCGATGCGCTGTCCGTGTCTTTGATTCTTCAGAACGCCCGTCGCTCCTGAGTGCATACTACCTGAGAAACTCATTGTTTCTACACTCACGTGGGAGATCGAATCGAAGGTTCGCACAGCCTTAGAAGGGGTAACGCCTCCATCCGGTGCCCACCGAACCGGGTTATTCGTGCCTGAGGGTTAAGGTCCGACGTTATCCGTGGGGTCATTGTTCCAATGTGGCTTGCCATCCAGGAATTGGACGCACTAGGTTTCTAGTTAACCAACGATTCTGGTGGCTCCGCCATGGCTCGGGACATTCAGGATTTTGTTTTGGCCTGTTCAGTCTGCGCTCGTGGTAAGACTTCCAATCGACCTCAGAGGGATTACTTCAACCGCTGTCTGTCCCTTCGAGACCCTGGTCCCACATCGCGCTAGATTTCGTGGACGGCCCTCCCGCCTCCCTGGGCAATACGGGGTTGTTTTGACCGTGAGTGGACCGGTTTTCGGCGGCTCATTTCATCCCCTTACCTAAATTACCATCTGCTAAGGAGACAGCGGTTACTGCCGTTGATCACGCTCTCTTCGTGATTCATGGCCTCCCGATGGACGTGGTTTCCGACAGGGGACCCCAGTTTGTATCCAAATTTTGGAAAGAGTTTTGTCGCTTGCTGGGGGCGAGCGCCAGTCTGTCTTCTGGTTTCCATCCTCAGAGCAACGGCCAGACTGGAGCGGCTAACCAGGATCTGGAAAGGGTGTTACGACGCTTGCGGCGCAGAATCCCGCTTCCTGGTGTCAACAACTCTCGTGGGTTGAGTACGCACGATAACTCGTTACCAGTGTCATCCACGGGTCTCTCACCATTTGAATGTAGTCTAGGTACCAGCCACCTATCTTTCCTAGTCTGGAATCCTAAGTCGCGGTTCCTCTGCCCACGCATTCGTCCAGAGGTGCCGTCGCACTTGGAGAAGGGGCCCGAGACCCTCCTCCTCCGGTGGACGGTGCACTAAGGCTCAGGCCGACGCCACCGGTCAAAGCCTTCCGTATATGTCATTGGTCAAAAGGTGTGGCTTTCAACTAAGAATATTCCTCTCGCCGCCTGGCCTGTAATAAACTTGCTCCCAAATTCATTGGCCCGCTTTCTGTCACCAAAGTTCTTAGTCCGGTGACAGTCCGCCTCAAACTTCCTCCAGCGTACAGGAGAATTCATCCCGTGTTTCATGTTTCTAAATTAAAACCTGTTTTTCATTCACCCTTTAATCCGCCGGTTCCTCCAATCGCGTGCCTCGTAGATGGGGAACCAACATATTCGATCAATCGCATTCTGGACTCAAGGCGGAGGGGACGTGGATTCCAGTACCTGGTGGACTGGGAAGGTTACGGTCCAGAGAAGAGAAGTTGGGTTCCTGCCAGGGGACATTCTGGATCACTCTCTTATCGATGATTACAATCAACGGTAGGTTATTGGGAGCGCCAGGGGCGCTCTTAGGAGAGGGGGTACCTGTCACGGTTCATGGATTCATTGTCTCATCTTGTGTCTGTTTGTTATGTGCTGAGTGTTGGGTGTCTAAGTTCATGATTGCGATCTGATCAGCCCCAGCTGTGGCTCATTATTTGGGCTTATTTAAGACCTGCTAACACCACTCTCATTGTCAGATCCTCACCGTTGTCCTGAGTTCCTGTTCTGTCCGTTCCTTGTTCTGATGTTGCTCTGTTTGTCGGTCTGCTTCGGTCTGCTTCGAGGATTACGCTTGGATTACGCTTGGATTGGCTGCCCATTGCGCCCCTGCACTGCTTTCCATCCTCGCGCTGCGTACGCAGCTCCATCGCCATCAGTGACTTTTCTCTTGTTTATCTTATAATAAACTGTCGTTTCACCGCCATTGAATCCTTCTTCTTGATTTTCGTGACAAAAAAGGGGGTCCTTTACACGAAGTATGGTAGAACCATCACTTCACCCACAAAAGTGTGCTTTCTAAGCAATCGCTCTGACTTATATCAATTCCTTAGCACATCCAATACAACACAAAAATTTGTGTTATAACAAGTACTATGATATGATATAACAGATACTATACATTGTCTTTTTTTTCTAGCACTTTAGATACAGTTGTTCCTTTTTGACAGTTGCTCCAATCTTAACTCTGTGGTATAAATGAAAACACACGCAAATCTCAAAGAGAGCAGCTTGGAAAATGGAGCGTAGGTGGAGAAACAAAATTAGAAGTATTTCATATTGCCTGTCGGAAAGTATCCTATCATACAGAAAAGCATTTAAAAATGGCTAGATCTGATTATTTTACATCAGAAGAAAACAAACACAACTCCTCAGTATTTATTCAATATAGTGACCAAATTAACACAAAATTAAAGTGTCAACAGTTACAACATTCCTAACAAGAGTACAGCAGTAATGATTTCATGAACTACTTTACTTCCAAGATTTATACTATCAGAGATAAAATTTTAACTATGCAGCCGACAGATACAGTTTTCCACATCGGATAGTGAACTATAGATCCCCTGAGGAAAAATTACACTCATTCTCTGTTATAGGAGAGGAAGAATTATACAAACTTGTTATATCATCTAAACTGCAACATGTATGTTAGACCATATTCCATCTAAACTATTAAAAGATATAAGCCCAGAAGTCATAGATCCTATTTTTGACTATTATTAAATCATTGTCATTAGGATATGTCCCCAAAAGCCTCAAACTGGCTGTAGTTAAACCTGAAAGTCAAAACTGAAAGTAAATTACAGAACAATCTCTAATATCCCTTTTCTCAAGAAACTATGATACTAGAAAAGGTAATATCTCACAACTATGTTCATTCTAGAAAAATGGTATCTTGCAATGATTCCAATCAGGATTTAGACTGCACTATAGTTACTTTCTAATGACCTGCTTCTCATCATCCTCCACTGGTTGTATCTTGTTACAGGCATGACTCAGCTATACTACTATAATACTATACTACCGATCACAAACATTCTTTGAAGAGATTAGAAAATTATGTTGGCATTAGTGGAAAATGTTAGCATGGTTCAAATCATATTTATCTGACCGCTATCAGTTTGTAGCAGTAAAACATATACTATATCGCCAGAAAGAGTGGAGTACCTTTTCCATCTTATAAACATATTCAAATTATGGGATCTATGCTTCTGTTTGTCTGTTCTGTCAACACTGCATTGGATCCCTTAACAAACATTGGATAGATTTGAAAATCTTATTAATTACCTATAAAGCCCTAATAGTTTAGGCCTCACTCTGAGTGAGCTCTCATCGCTTACTTATAGTCCTGCACCCCGCCGTGTTTCCTTAAAAACTCTGGGCCATTTGATACAGTAACATCAAATGATCATGGTGGCAGATCCTTTCCTATCTAGCACCAACTGAACACTCCAACTCTGTTCGGGAAGCAGACATACACTCTGTCAGTTTTATCTAGATTAAAAGACACATCTTTTTAACCAAGCCCACATAACACACCAACATGCTTTATTATTCAAATCTAAAACACTGCTAGGCTGCATTAATTAAGAGCTGGAAATCAGGAATCCTCCTCATAAGACACAATGTATTCAAGACATTGTAGCAAGAATGGCATCTACGCTAATATTAGTCTTGCTTTTTTCTTATTCTGTTTTTCAGCTCAGATCCAGATTAGATGGTGGATCAGGACCTAGAGATGATGTTCATCAGAGACCAGAACACGATGTTGAGATGTTGGGGACAAAAATTTCAGTGATTATCAGCCAAAATGATTACAGAGACCATCTCTGCATTTAAATAACAAATTGTTTAATCTTTTGTCATTATAATATCCCTATCATTGTATTCTTCATTTTACTGTTGAGCGCTTTGATACAATCTGTGTTGTTAAAAGTGCTATAAAATAAAATTGATTTGATCGAATGATATTGAAGGAGGGATGAGGATGGACCAGTTGTAAACTGAGGATATAGGGCTTCTGAGGGGAAAATGACTTGAGGAATAGGGGAAAGGGAGGGAGAAAAGGAGGAGGAAGGTAGACTACAGTTGTAAATAGAACTGAGGATATGAGTCCTGAATAACCAGCTTGAAGATTGGTCCTATGCTGAAGTATGGATGCTGTATGACATCTGGACTGGGCAGAGCTTTTGGAGCAAACTTTATGTCATCAGGATAATCGCTTCCAGGTCTGGGCCATTAGTATGTCACTTATTGAGGTAAATTCAGCTTGATTTGCTACATAGAGGGAAGAAGGTATGTAAAAAGAGGCGGGATGGAGAAAAGAAACAAGAATGGAGGGACAAAGGAGCAAAGGGTGGAAAGGAAGGAGGAAATGGAGGGACAGAGTGGACTAAGGTATGAGAAAGTGACAGCAAGGAGGAAAAGGGAAGTGGAGGGAGTGGGAGGGGCCTATGAACAGTTGCTCTCATCTGTTGATTTGTAGGCAGCTGTGTTTTCCTTCTTCTGAATGTAAATCATTGTAGCATTCATAGTTTAGTATGAACGCAGGTTTTAATCTGTCAGTTAAATTTTAAACAGTAGAAATTACATATGAAGAGTGGAGCAGCACACAGCTATAAGCAAGGCATGTGTCTGAATGAGTAGCAAAGGCAGAAGTGAAGGATAGAAAATTTTGAATTGAAACTGGAGGTGAACATGAAGTAGAATCCTTTGGGTGCTGGATGAAGCATCAGGACTGAAGTAGCTATTTGAGCACCAAGTTGCTGTGACGTCTGATGGAAGGATAGAATGGAATTTGGGATGAATAGATGCTGTATCTTTATGGAGTTCTGTAGAGCTTTAATGCAAGTGGTACATAAACTAATCATTTTTAATTTTTTTGTCTTCCAGTCTGATGTTCCTCCAAGTTTATTTACACTTAGCTTATTTTATTTAACTGTCTTAAGGCATTAATATGAAGTGGTGCATTTCCACCATTAAAAATGGTTATGTAGTTGTTTTAAAGAGTCAGCTGCCTCTACCCTTGATTATCACCAAAATTATCATTGAGAGACCGGTCTCTTACCCGAGGCATGCACGCTGGTGTCCTTGTGAGTCCAGGAAGAGGTGCGTGAGGAATCCCTCCCTGTCAGACCCATATTCCCTGAGATGCACACATTATTTACTGTTTTAGGGGCCAGTATGCCGGGCTGTTCATCCCCTTTGATTGCTGTTCAGAGGGAAGCCAGGAGAACCACACAGGAAGAAGCAGCCACGCCCCTACTTACCATGGACCTGAGAGAATATATATGTATATATATATATATATATATATATATATATATATATATATATATATATATATATATATATATATACCAAATGAATTGTAAAATCGAGATGTTTAGACCTTTGACGAATATAGCTAGCATTGTTGCTGGCATGGTTTTTAAATCATAAATAAATAATATATTATGTATTTACAGGTTATGGAATAAGAACAAAGATATTTGATGTAAAGTTGTCCCATTTATGCTTAGTAGTAAACACCCCAAAAAATGCACTACTGGTGTTGGTCCGCTAATTGCATTTTCTGGTGTGGATCTCTTAATTTCATTTGTAGTTGATTTTATCTAATAGGCTGAGTGGCATTGAGTCAGTTGTTGTCTGTCTGCTTGTCTCTTCTCATTCTTCTGTTATTGCTGTTCTCTTAGTAATTCTGCTTGTTAACTAATCACTAATCAGTCAATCTACTGTATTTCTACCTGTATCTGAAACTCTGCTTCAGTGTTACTTTTTACTCTGTGTATATGAAATAGGATCTTGCACTGAGGGTTTTGCATTACCTTTTATCATGTAACCTGCATCTTGTGTCTTTTACTTTCAATAATTTGTCAAAATAATTTATTTAAAATTAGTTTGATAATTGGTCTTTATTAACTATGAACAGACACTAAGAAGCTCATAATTTGTAATATGTTTAGAGTTTTGTTTTGGTTTTGCTGTGATTGTACCAGCACTTCAAAAGATCCACCAGCACACCAGCATTCTAAGCTGGTCCCCCTTGAATCTTGCCCATTTTCTTCACTTTTTAACCAGTGTGTTTCAGTCATCATACAGTAAGTACTGTAAGAAAAAAATGACAATTGGTACCCAAGGCTAAAAGAGCACCCAAGGCTCACTGATGCAAGGCTAGCTAGGCTGTCTGGTCATACAGAAGAGCTACTATAGATCACATTTCAGAAAAACTTAATGCAGGCCATGATAAAAGTTGTCAAACATACACTGCATCACAGTTTGCTGTGTATGGAGTTTGTGTGGCCTCAGATCT